>NW_016804853.1:52850-250580 GCF_001698545.2 Rhinopithecus bieti
TGCTTACAGCGCAGTATTGGGGTGGGAGTTACCCGATTTTCCAGGTGTTGTGTGTCTCAGTTCCCCTGGCTAGGAAAACGGATCCCCTTCCCCCTTGCGCTTCCAGGTGAGGCGATGCCTCGCCCTGCTTCAGCTCTCGCTGGTCAGGCTGCAGCAGCTGACCAGCACCGATTGTCCGGCACTCCCTAGTGAGATGACCCCAGTACCTCAGTTGAAAATGCAGAAATCACCGGTCTTCTGTGTCGCTCGCGCTGGGAGTTGGAGACTGGAGCTGTTCCTATTCGGCCATCTTGCTCCGCCAGGAAGGTATTTTTAAATGTATTCCTGTTCTTGGAACAAAGAGTAGAGAGATAAGGAAGAAAAAGCTACCAAACTAGTATAAATTGGTAAAACAAAACCATTATAGAGGGCGATACATGCTAGGAAGAAAATATACAGGATACATGATGAACAGTTGTGGAAATCGGGAAAGGCATTTTAGGAAAGGTGATTATGACAGGTCTCTGAGGAGCTGACGTTTATGCCAAAATGTGACTAAGTTGGTAGTTATACAAAGACTATAAAGACGGACATGTCAGGCAAAGGGATGTGTAAGCACAAAGGCCAAGAGGTATAAAAGGGCTTGACTTGTTTGAGGAATAGAAGGAAGACACAGCTTGGCTGGAGCCCAGTGAGCCAGCAGAGTGATGGAGCAGCAGTTGGAAAGGTAGAAGAAAGCCAGAGGATGCAGCTTGCTTTTGGTCCTGGTGAAAAGTCTGAATATTATCCAAAACACAAAGAGAAGATACTGGAAAGTTTTAAGCAGGAAAATGATATAATCTGACTTGATTTGGGTTCATTTTTTAAATCCCTTTGGCTGTTCTGTGGAAAATAAGTGCAGACAAGAATAGAAGTACAGAGATCAGTTACAGATGCTTGACAATAGTTAGGTGAAACATAGTGATGACATTGACTAGAGAGGTGAAAGTAGAGATGATTAGATGGAAAGATTTACAATACATTTAGGAGATAACACAAAGGACTTGGATTCAATGTGGCCAATGACAGAAAGGGGAACATTCAGTTCTGGCCTAGAGCCTAGAATGCTGGTTAGAGAAACTAGGTAAGCACACAAAGAAAAGGAGGTTTGGGAAGAAAAATTAATTGGGGGTTCCTAGAAAATATTCATGTTGAGAAACCATGTAGAATATTTCATACATGAGCAGGGGACAGGGTCAATGACACACACATGTCAATCATCAGCATTCAGATATTGTTAAAGCCATGGGTCTGTGAGAGAACCCTAGAGAGAATATGGAGAGAGATGTAAAAAAGGGCTCAGGACAAACCCCAGAGTAGTCTCATCATTCCGACGAAGGGAATACAGTATGGAATAAGGAGGAATGACCCAAAGAAAGTGGCACTGCAGAGACCAAGGCAGGAGAGAGGTCAAAGATGATGAGTAGTCTCTACGATGAAGACAGAAAAGGGCCTCTTAGACTTGGCCACATGAAGTTTGTTAAAGACAAAACCAGTTTTACTGGCTTGATGAAAACAAAAACCTAATGGGAGCAAGTTGTGGAGAGACTTGGAGATAAGGAACAAGAAACAGCAAGTGTGGGCAATGCTTACACATTTTTTGCGGTGAAGGGAGGAAGAAGAAGAGGATATCAGCTGGAGGAGAATGTGGCATCTGAAGAGAGCTGTTTATTTACAAGAGATACCTAGAGTTCATTCATATGTCTGGTTTAACAAGCCAGCAGACAGAAAATAAATGATACCAAAGAGGAAGAGACCTGCAGGAGCAAAGACCTTGCAAGGGCTAAAGGCTGGACCCTAAAGCATTGAGGGAGAGGTTGGCTTTTGACAGCAGCAGGGACACTCCTCCTAGGGGGCACAGGAAGACAGAGTAGGAGGTCCAGCTGCAGATGAGCCTAGAGGGTAGGCAATGGGGCCATAAGGGGTTCCACTGGCCTTTCAAATAGTCTCAGTTTGGGTGTTCTTAAGATGAAATGACTATAAAGTGGGATCTCCAAACAGAAACAGAAGTATTGTCTCCATCTATAGAAGAACTTAAGGTCAAATAATCCAAAGTATTCCTTCCACAGAAGAGGTTGAAGCAGTTCAGTGACTGGCTGCTGGCACACAACTTCTTGGTAACAACCATGAGGCTAGAAACCAGTGTATCAGGATCTCAATCTTTTTGAAACAACACTTTTCTACTCTCTACCTTGTACTTTCATAGACTGAGATTTTCTCTCAGTAAATGGGCAAACAGACAACATGCCACCTTGCATTCCTTATTTTTTCCCCCCACCCATCTGCTGGCTATAGTCAGAGACAGTTAACGGTTAACCTTTTTTCCAAAACCTCACCCATGAAGTTGGGGGTGGAGCTTGGAGGTAGATGGAAACAAAAGCAATGATCCTGCACCAGGTCTCAGTTAACGTTTCCAGGCTACCACTGCAATAAAGGGCAATTTAGTGTTTGTGAAGCTGTTTCCATTAAAATACTCTCACAGGCTCTTCACATATTTCTTAATTACGATGCTGAAAACATTTGGCTTGAGGAAGAAAATGCACTGGGAAACATAAGCCAATATGAAAAGAGGCAAAGTCTGCCACCAGAAAATGGTCTGTTGACTTAATTTGGGAACATTTTCCCCTCAATAACAAAGCAGACCAACCTAGCAAGTTGACTAGCTAAAGTGAAAATGCAGAATTTGACAGATTTGACACTTTTATACCAAGAGTTTCTTTTATTGTTGTTTTTCTTTTTATATATTTAGGGTATACAAGTACAGGTTTCTTACATGCATATACTGCATCCATATTGTAACCAATAGGTAATTTTTCAACCTTCATCACCCTCCCACCCTTCTACCTTTTGGAGTCTCCAGTGTCTATTATTCCACTCTGTATGACCATGTGCACCCACTGTTTAGCTCCCACATATAAGTGAGAACATGCCATACTCACAGTTGGACATGGCATCTGGCATAGAGAAGAGCTCAAAAAACATTTGCTATTATGCTGAGTAAAAAAAAAAAAGCCAGTTTCAAAAGGTTACTTCTTGTACAGATCTATTTATACAACATTCACAAAATGACAAAATTACAAAGATGGAGAAGTGATTAGAGATAGCCAGGGATTAGGGATGGAGACTGGGCTACAACAACCCAAGAGCAGCTCAAGGGCATTTTCACATGGTGAGGGGAAAGTGCTGTACCTTGATTGTGGTAGTCGTGATGTGAATCTATCATTTGATAAAACTGAATACAACTACACACACATGCACTCCCACACACAAAGTCGTCCATGTAAAAACTGGGAAAAGATTAGTACATTCTGTAGATTGGACAAATTTTGCTTTCTTAGTTTTGTAATTGTACTGTAGTTATGCAAGATGTTATACTGGGGGTGGGGAGGAATCACAAGCAGCCCAAAGACCTGAGACTGGAAGGGACCCTTACCTTGGAGGTGGGTGAGAACTTAAAGAGAGCTCTCACCCTTGCCCCTAGCCTCTGCACATGCACAGCTGTCATTCAATGAAAAGGACAGAAGAGGAGGGTAGAGAGGAAGCTGAAGAGCAACCCCCACCCCCCAGCCCAAGCCAATCCCCATCACACTTGCTCTCCAAAGACCTCCAGGTAGAAACAGACTCAATGTGTCAAAGACTAGACTGGACCACACAGCCTCCTTGCCCAGGTAAAATGGATGTGAGGCTGAAGAATAACTTACAAACAGGACATTTTATAATAAAAGGAGAAGTGGAAGCATTAAGAGAACACCTTAAATATATTGGAAACACAATTTATGAACAAAAGTAGCCATGCCTAGGAGGACTGAAGCCACTTGTAATGCTAATTGTGTTGTTTTGTCTGGATGCTAGTTTACTACCACAATTCTGTGTGTAATTGCTCTTGTAATCTCAAATTTTTAGTTTTCACTAACTAGTTTGGAGAATCACATCTTTTTTCCTAACTTGTCTCTCATGATGCTTCCTACAAAGTTCTAAGTAGACCGTCACTACATGCTTGCAAATTTATTTCATTTGTGTTAACGCATTTTTCATTACCATAAAAGTGTATTGATTATTGACAACCTTATTGAGTTACACTGTTCATACTTCCAGGACCCACCTCCACTCCAGAATACCTTCACCTTTCAAAACATGCCCCTGTCCCAGGATCATGGACACTGGAAATACTCCAAGACTGAAATAGGCTCCAAATTCCCTAGCCTATTCATCACAGAGCTTGTTCATTCATGACTGACCTATCTCTTTTGATACCTTACACCTTTGGACTTGGTTTGAACCTCCCATTCCTTTGGACTATTGTTTTTGTTTTTTTAGAGACAGGGTCTCACTTTTGCCCAGGCTGGACTCAAACTCCCGGGCACAAGCGATTCTCCTACCTCAGCCTCCCAAGTAGCTGGGAATATAGGCCCACATCACTGCTCCTAGTTCTTTAGATTATTTTTTAAGTTGTCATTAAGAGAGGCTTTCAACTCCCTCACCTATACATTTGTTTCATTTCCCTTTTGAATCTAAAACAGAGGTAAAACGTCATCTGTTGCCTTTATCCTCATTCTAGGCAAAGAATTAGGGTTCAGTAGATTCTTCTTAATAGACTGCCTCATGCCTCGCTGAGTGATCTCTTTCTTCTGCCCAATGGTAGTGTCTTTATACATTTCTATGGACAAGTTATTGTCCCTTTTATATCCTTCATTTGGTTATTCTTTAAAAATTAAAAAGTAAGGCCAGACACAGTGGCTTGCACCTATAGTCCTAGCTACTCAAAAGGCTGAGGCAAGAGGATCGCTTGAGCCTAGGAGTTCAAGGTTACAGTAAGATATGATTGCACCACTGCACTCTTGCTTGGATAACAGAGCAAGACCCTGTCTCTTAAAAAAATAATAAAAATAAGTAATCAAGTAAAAGATAAAAATCCTTCACCCTTTTTTTCTAGGTAAGTAGGAAATAATGTGGTCTAAGAGGTTGAAAAGAAAATTGAACTTCAAAGGAAAAGAATCAGCTGAAATTTAACTGAGTCAAAAAAATGTTAGATTGGCAGAAGCTGGATGAAGTGTCTTCAGTTTTTCACTGTACTATTTTTGCAGTTTCTTGTGAGTCCAGAAATTATTTCATGATAAAGATGTTTAAAGAATAACTGGATTTAATTACATGTATACATTTGTTGAATTCTTTTAACTGCTATCCTCATAAAAAATTCTGTTAGCCATTTTAATCCTACCCATTTAACAGCTGAGGAAAGCGAGTCTCAAGTGTTTCATGGTAGTTAATAGAGGAATCTCTGGAGCCAAAGTACCTAGGTTCTAATTCCAGTCATTTAATAGCTACTTAACTGTAAGCAAGTGACTTTTTCTGTGCCTCAGTTTCCTCTCCAATAAAATAGGAGATATCACATATTCACCTCCAGGCACAGGGGCTAGAACGTTGTAATTAATAAATGTTAGAGGTTATTGCTGTAATCAAAATTCACCCAGAGAAGTGGCAGAGCTGAAATTCAAATGTAGGTCTGTCTAGTTCCCAAGACTTCCTCTTAATTACCATAAAATGCTGCCTTCTGTGTTAGTGGCAAACAAAGAAATAAATGAACACAGTTATTCAATGCTTCATCCCCTCTTCCCTGTGCACACACACCCACCTTATGTCCATGAATCTTAGCTCTGTATTGGTTTACTATGGCTGTTGTTACAACATAAAAATTGGCTGAGAACAAATTTATTGTCTCTCAGTTCCAAAGTCCAGAAACCTAAAATCAAAAAGTGAGCACGGGTCGAGTGTGGCGGCTCATGCCTATAATCCCAGCACTTTGGGAAGCCAAAGTGGGCAGATCACCATAGGTCAGGAGTTCAAGACCAGCCTGGCCAACATGGCAAAACCCCCGTCTCTACTAAAAACACAAAATTAGCCGGGCGTGGTGGCAGATACAGGCAGGAGAATTGCTTGAACCTGGGAGGCGGAGATTGCAGTGACCCGAAACTGCACCATTGCACCTTAGCCTGGGTGACAGAGCAAGACTCTGTCTCTAAATAAATAAATAAATAAATAAATAAATAAATAAGTGAGCAGGGCCCCTCTCCTTCTGAAACCTGTAGAGGAGAATCCCTCCCCGACTCTTCTAGTTCCTGGTGGTGCTCATCAATCTTTGGCTTGCAGCTGTATTACTTCAACCTCTGCCTCTGTTACCTGCATTTGGCTGCCTTCCATCTGCATCTCTCTCTCCTCTTCGTATAAGGACATCAGTTGTATTGGATTAAGGGTCCATCTTACTCCAGTAGGAACTCATGTTGACTTAACATCTTAATTACATTTGCAAAGATCCTATTTCCAAATAAGGTCACATTCATAGGTACCAAGTATCAAGAGTTAAGACTTCAATAGATCTTCTGGGGAGACAAAATTCAATCCCAAGTGCCTCCCAGGGCGTTTCTAAAGCCATCTCAGACCCCACCTGCCCTCTTTCCACTCAGCAAAAACACCTCCTGTACTGCCTGTGCCTCTGCCTCTGCCTCTGCCCAAGACAAG
Organism: Rhinopithecus bieti; assembly: GCF_001698545.2. Classification (NCBI taxonomy): domain Eukaryota; kingdom Metazoa; phylum Chordata; class Mammalia; order Primates; family Cercopithecidae; genus Rhinopithecus; species Rhinopithecus bieti. The sequence continues at coordinate 59,385 of NW_016804853.1, forward strand.
TTTTGGCAGTACACTGTTGATTAAAACATGAGGAGAGTTAACAAGCACTTTGGGGGCACAGATGGGCATTTCTCTTTAAGAGCAATTTTAGCTTTCTAGCACAAAACACACAAGCACAGGGGGCATTGTGACCTGTCGTCATTTCAAGCTGCTTAAGTGATCATTTATGGTAGGGAATAAAAATTATCACTGTTTTGAAACAGACACTAAGCTGTCTGCTCCAGGTAATGATGCCTCCAGGCCAAACCATTATTTTTCAGAAGCCCTAATGATCAAGATGGGCACGCTATTGTTTATCAAATTCTTTCCATGTCACAGACAGTGTCTGAATAAGATGAATATCGTCTTCTTTGTCAGTTACAGTCAGTTTAACCAATTCTTCTCAACTGTTCTCTATGCTGATCAGTCGATGGAAATCAAGGGCAGGATCAGGAACAATGTGTACACATCCCTGCTCCTGGCTCCCATGATCAAAAATGCAGGCAGCAGAGAAGCCAGGTTCAAATCCTGGCTCCATCACTTTCAGCCATGGGACACGTTGTTTAACATTTCCCGAGATTCTGGTTCCTCTGTTCCATGGACATGATAACTACCTCCTGGGGTTTTTCTGTAGATGAAACTCCATGAATGCGTATGAAAGACTTAGCACAAGACTTTGCATGTCATAAGAACCTATGTTAACATTTTATTTTAATTCATAGACATTTAAAGGGAGAAATGAGATGTGGCCTCAGAGAGCTGGCTCATTTTCCTTTCTGAGACCTGCAGACAAGCCATGTCCAGCCCATTTCTACTATGCAGTTCAGAAACCAAAGCCAAATGTCTCACCTCGAGTATCAGAGGCTACTGTTCCAGAGAGAAAGAAAAACCAACTAATAATTCCTTAACCTGCTACAATTTACCAAGCACTTTCATTTCTTTGGAAGGTCACAACCTGAGAGGTAGAGGTAACTGTTACCTCCGTCATGAATCAGAGTACTTAGTTAAGTGCTTGTGTGAGGGAAGCAGTGGGACATCATGGTTGCAAGACCAGACTTTGGCACTAGAGGTCATTTGGGTTCAAAGTCCAACTCCATCTCTGGCTTATTTCACCTCTTACCGACTTGACTTCCTCATCTATAAAATGGGAATGACCCAGCTGCACATGGAGGCTCACGCCTGTAATCCTACCAGTTTGGGAGGCTGAGGCAGGTAGATTGCCTGGGCTCAGGAGTTCGCAACCAGCCTGGGCAACATAGTAAAACCCTGTCTCTACCAAAAAAATACAAAAAAAAATTAGCCGAGTGTGGCGGCGTGCACCTGTAGTCCCAGCTATTCGGGAGACTGAGGCAGAAGAATTGCTTGAACTTGGGAGGTGGAGGTTGCAGTGAGCTGAGATCATGCCACTCCACTCCAACAAGGGGACAGGGTGAGACTCCATCTCAGCAACAACAACAAAAAATATGGGAATGACCCTAGTACTTGTAAAATGTTGTAAAATGGGGATAGTACCAACCTCTTGGAGTTCTTTGAGGACATTTTAAATGAGTTAATATGTGTGAAGTGATTAGAACATTGCATGGCTGATAGCAACTGCTATTTAAGTGTTTGCTAAATAAATGTTAAATAAATAAAGGAACAAATACATAGTGAGCTCTCAATAAATAATAGCTATTAATGGCAATTACTAGCTATTTCAATGAGTAGCAAACTATAGCCACAGGGCAAATCTGACCGTCTGTGCAAATGAAGTTTTATTGGAATACAGCCATATTTATTCATTTATGTATTATCTAAGGCTACGTTCCTACTACAATGGCAGAGTTGGATGGGTTTAACAGAGACCCTATAGCCCATAAAACCTAAAATAATTTCCACATGATCCTTTAAGAAAAAGTTCACCAACATCTTATCTATCTCCTTGACCAGACCAGGAACTTTCAAGCCAAGGATTACACTTTGTATTTACTCACCATTTCAGTCCTAGCATCTAGCATAGGGCCTAGCACTCAGTAGATATTCTAGAAATATTTGTTGACACAGTGAATAAATAACTGAAGTCCCGTTTTATATGTCAGGAGATAAAAAAAAAAAATAGCCATCGTTAAGCCCTTGCCATATGTCAGATACCAAACCAAGTACTTTGTCCTAAGTCATTTAATCCTTAGACACAGATTATCATCCCAATCTTAGGAGAAAACTGAAGTTGAGAAGTTAGAAAACTACTCAAAGTGACACAACTGCCATGTTTGAGCTGAAGCTCAAACCCTGGTTTTCTGACGCAAAATGCTATGTTCATACTTTACCCCCTATCCAAGCATATATAACAATTTGAGAAAAAAAGAAAAATTCATAAATTTCTCTATGGCTGTGACCTTCAAGTTACATTCTGCATTCCTTTTACTCCTGTGTTTCTCAATTTAAAAAAATAAATAGGAAACCTAGATAAACAATCCTATAAAAGTCTGTCCAACTTACTCAAAGCTCCAGATTTTAACTGGGCCCACATGTCACCAACCTTTCCAGTTGAAAAGTCACTATATTCCCACCACGAAGTGTCTTTTCAGAATACAAGATGCAAATTGATAAACAACTGGTTTGACCTTTTCGGCACTAGGTTAGGTACTAGTTATCTGACTAACGATACTAGCTGGTATACTATTCTATAGACTGAGTGATAGTTATTGAGTTGGGACAACCTAACAGCATGAATGTTTCACACACCAGCAATCAAATTGGGCATGTATTCTGATAAGTAACTTGCATTCTGTTTTATTTTTAGCACATATCTTTAACACAAATCTTGCCTGCAGATACATTTGCCACCTGTACTGGACCTATGTTATGCTTCTCTCCAGATTTGCTCATCCTCACCTCCCCATCAGATCTTAGCTCCCTGCTCAGTGGAGAATCCTGATTGCCACCACCTGCACCTCACCCACTAACACTGCCGGTTGTTGCAGCTTCCCACAGATAAAAACAGACCAAAAACCTGAGTCACACTTAGAGAAAAGTCTCCAGGGAGAACCATTTAACCAACATGAAACTATGTGTGGCTTACTTGTTATTGCAGCATAATCTAGCCTTAGCCTAACTAAATCTATTAGCATTTCTCCTTGTACCCTGCCAAGAGCTAGAGAAAGAATCTCTGACCTGAACTATCTCCATGAGGCCAACAGGAATATGCTGTGTCATGCTGAGTAATCGTCCTCTGAGATACTAGAGTGGTGGGTGGGAACAGTGACATTATATCCTAGTAATAAGTAACCTGCCTTGTTTTGTAGCAATCCCACCCCTTAAATTAGGTTAACTTTCTCTGGAAACAAACCTGAGGCAAGGATTCAGAGGAATACTTTCATCTGAGAAACACTGGTAATAGAGTAGAGAAATAAGATGGGGATTGGAAAGAAGTCAACTAAAGGTACATCACTGAGCAAGTTAGTGCTGAGGATGACTGGAGGTCAAGTTCACTGAAGAGCTCTGGGACACAGTGTAGACTGTGCCCCAGGATTATCCCAATCAAGAAGCAGAGGAGATGGGGGCACTTATTCACCAAATCTCCACCTGTCATTAGAAGTTTGCTTCCAGAGCATGATCCAGCTCTTCCAACTTGCCCTACACACACAGGCTGAGCAGACACAATGACCACCACTCTTCTACAGAGAGTGCAGATGTTCACAGGTGTACTATGGGTAGTCAGTGCCAAAAGCATGTGTGTGAGGCACATAGCACGTCGGCTATTCCTTCTATGTCCAAATTATGCCACCGCCAAACTCAAACCCATGTTAACCACCCATGAAGTTTCTGTCGTGACTAGTAATTCTCCCCTTCTTCCCAGGCAAGAGGTATTAGGTCTATTTTAAAATCATCTCAACAGCTCAAATTGTATCACAAATATAGTCACTAGGATGGTGATGAAGCCCCATCTACCATCTCTAGGTCAATTTGGTACCATTCACCTCACATCCCAGCATGAGTCATTCTTGGTAGGTGGGACATCCCAGTGTCCTGGCTGCTCATGAAATGCCTCATAACTAATTCCTTTGAGCCCAGATTTCTTGGCATAATGTGGTCTTCCATGGAGCCAAGACATCCTGGGAAGAAGCTACTCCTTGGAAGCCGCATGTGCACAATCAGCAGCAGTTCATGTCTGCTTTTGAGAGTTCTCTCTCCAAGTCTCCATTTCAGTAATAAACTGCCTAATCCTGGCCATTTTCCCCACGGAGAGGTGATGAAGTCTGTCACCCTTGTTATGGTTGGGGGTGACTCATTCTCTTTAAAATGACCTCATCACTGCTTCTCTCTCATAGGCCACTGCAATTATTTACTGAGTCTCTGTAGGGGGAAAGGTAAACTGGAGATTGCTTTAGCTGTCTTCCCTACTTGTGAGTAAATCTAGGAAGCTTCTGGAGAATTATAGGAACCTAAGGGTCAAGTTGTAGCTCTCTTCTGAGCTTAGCACTGATATGTTGAATGGGCAGCGGGGAGGGCTGAAATATCAGCACCCCCTTCCATTTTAATGAGACAATTGAACTCCAGTAACTCTACAAGCTCAGCACACCAGCTACAGATGTCACAGAAGTGGCTTTTTTTCTTTTTTCTTTTTTTTTGCCATTGTGGATATTCAAAGTAACACTGAGATGGCTTCCATATTTTTTAACTAGATAATTAAAACAAAAAAATGATTATTTGGAGGTATAGGGGCATGTCTGATTAAGTCCCAGTGCTGAAAATAACCATCAATTCACTGATGATAAATCAGCCTATTTTGGAGAGTCACATGAATGACAATACAAAAATGGGCACTGATATTTTAGAAAAAAAATGTCTTTTTGATTTAAAAAAAAAGGATGGAGTTGTTTCATGATATAATTAACCCAAAACCGATCATTTAATTTAATTGTGCCACATACAGAAAGAAAGGGTTTGTGGGGAAGAAGGAAAACAATGAATGAGCTGCTACCGGCAGAGATGGCAGGGCAAGTTTCCAAGCTACATGAGCTATGTTTCCTTGACAGCTTTGGATTATTAAGAAAACAATTGCCCAGACATAAACTAATATTCAGAAACAGCTGCCAGATAATATGTTGTCTTTCCAATGGTTAGAGTATCTCATGAAAAGCCTTCTTGACAGAGCCACTCTCCTCCAGTGTTGATTTACGGAGCACTATTCCCAGAAAACGCAGTTAGCTTAATTTACAGTAACCCAGGGCTAACTAAGGAAGTGGAGTCAGCAGAGAGCTGGCAAGAGAGTTAAAGACCAGCTCAGCTATTCATGAAAATCTGTATTTATTAACTACCAGACATCAAAGCGACCAGATTCCTAATTACTTTGTCCCTCTATCAAAATGACATTAGCCATCCAAATCCTAGATGATTGAACATAGCCTGTCCATGCTGAAAGGAACTTGAAACATCATCTAACCAATCCTTTGATTTTTAAGTGAGAAGCTGGATGCTCAGATGATCAAGTCACCATTCAAGATCAACCAATCACTTTGCAGTCAAGCAGAACCAGCAGTAATGCCTTATCTCCAGTCCAGGACTCTTTCCACCACTTCCCACAGGCAAAGAACTCTGAATTTTGTGAGACTGTTACTAATCACAGACTGGGTGATCTGTGTAAGGCATATTGAGCCACATCTTCAACCATGTCTTTTGGGTACATTAGGTGCATCCAAAGCTTCTTTAATAACACTCAGATCATCAAGATTCTCTTGGGTACACAGAAGAAGTAACTTATTAAGCAAAGTCCCTGTGAAATAAACGTCCATTGATCTTTTTCTCTTCACAGTCATAATATAGGATGCAACCAAGGGAGAGACTGGCTACTCTCCAGGAGAAAATAAGTAGTTTCAGATCTCACCTATTTAAGAACAGAGACAGGGACCAAATGATATCCAAATACTTCTCCTGGTTCTAAGATCCTGTAAGTTGAATTTATATATGTCAAGAGTTGAATCATAGTCACACTCCTATAACATAAACTCATAAAAATTTTACCATCTACCTGTCTAGCTCATCACTGGGAATGAAGCATCCTCACTTATATAAACTCATTATCTTCTAATAACCCTGTGTGGCTGAAGAGTTAAGAATAACATGTTTTGAACAATCCTGGGAGGGAGAAAAGCATAAAGATTAAGAAAGTCAAGTCAGAGAGGCTCAGATTTAAGTTTCAGCTCTCTCCCTGCCAGCAACCTGATTAGCTCCTCGAGGCCTCGGGTTTTCATCAGTAGAGTGGGCATAATTATTGCAAAATGTAATAAGAATCAGTGATTAATGATGCACTCTAGGTCCCGAGTCCTACTTCAGAGTTTTTCCTATCTCCGTATCACTTTCTTTTCTTTTATATATACATATATATATTTTTTTTACCTTCAACTTTTATTTTAAGATCAGGGTACATGTGCAGGATGTGCAGGTTTGTTACACAGGTGTACCATGGTGGTTTGCTGCACAGATCATCCCATCTCCTAGGTATTAAGCCCAGCATCCACCAGTTATTCTTCCTGATGCTCTCCCTCCCTCTCCACCTAGTGTGTGTTGTTCCCCACTGTGTTCACGTGTTCTCATCATTCAGCTCCCACTTATAAGTGAGAATATACAGTGTTTGGTTTTCTGTTCCTGCATTAACTTGCTGAGGATAACAGCTTCCAGCTCCATTCATGTCCCTGCAAAGGCCATGATCTTGTTCCTTTTTATGGTTGCATAGTATTCCATGCTTTAGTATCTGGGGCCTTGCTGACCCTGCCAGGACTAGTCAATTCTTAGAAAATACATTTTGCAAATGCAAACCAACCAACCCAGAGCCTATAACCCAACGACCTCCTTTACCATTCCAACTTACTCTAGCCACCTGCCCCAATTACCCCAGGGCCATATATCACACAACTAGGGTCAGCCCCTCTTCCCCCAGAGCCCGTAAGAATTATTCAGCTAGCCAATCCTGATCCTCCTTACCCTGCCTCACTCATTTCTTGTTGCAGAAACCACAATATAATCCCCATCCCCCTGTTCCCCCCTCTGCCTCCTGACCAATGCTGGTGCTTCCCCATGTGGCCCTGCATAGTGTGGTGTGCTGTTCCCTTTCCCAGGGGAACTGTAACAAACTATCTTTTTTTTCTTTTAGACAGTGTCTCACTCTGTCACCCAGGCTAGAGTGCAGTGGCATGATCTCCAATCTCGGCTCACTGCAACTTCTGCCTCCCAGGTTCAGGCTACTCTCATGCCTCAGACTCCCTAGTAGTTGGGATTGCAGGTGTGTGCCACCATGTCCAGCCAATTTTTTGTAATTTTTAGTAGAGATGGGGTTTTGCCATGTTGGCCAGGCTGGTCTCAAACTCCTGGCCTCATATGAATCCACCAGCCTTGGCCTCCCAAAGTGCTGGGATTATAAGTGTGAGCCATCATGCCCTACCCAAACTATATCTTTTCAATGACAGTTACCTCCTGATCTGTTGGCCCAACTATACCTCAAATGTTCTATTAATACACTATATTTTAAAGCACTCCTACCATATTTTACTCACCCCTATCTCCCAACCCAGCACTAGCACAGGAGAAGTCACATAGCAAACAGTAAGTAACTGCAATGGTTAATTTTGTATGTCAACTTGGCTGGGCCATGGTGCCCAGATATTTTTTTCAAACATTGTCCTGGATGTTTCCATGAAGGTGTTTTTTGAATAAGAGTCACATGTAAATCCACAGACTTTGAGTAAAGCAGGTTGCCCTCCATAATGTGGGTGGACCTTGACCATCAGCTGAAGGTTTTAACAGAACAAAGGTTGACCTCCCCCAGGGTCTGGGAAATTCTGCCAGCAGATGACCTTTGAGCTTGAACTGAAATTCTCCCCTGGGTCTTCAACCTGCCAGCCTATCCTGCAGGCTTTGGACTTACACATCTATAATTTCATGATCCAGTTCCTTAAAAATACACACACACACACACACACACTGCTGATTGTGTTGCTCAGGCAAACCCTAACACAGAGACTATGAGATTAAATGAACAAAGTCCATCTGCTATGAACAAGAATGCTTGTAGCAGCACTCTTCATAATAGGCAAAAAGCAGAAACAGCCCAAATGGTCATTCACAGTGGTTTGAAAAATTTACAATATACTCATTCAACAGAATGCCAAGAGACTGATGAAATGAAGTACAAGTACAGTCAACAAGGATGAAGCTCGCAAATACAATATCGAATGAGGCAAAACAAATTTGTGGTCACAGTCACCCTGGGAAGAGGAGCAGGGGAGGTGAGGACCCAAGGGGACTTCTGCAGTGCTCCCGCCAACGTTCTGTTTCTTGATCTGAGAGTTGGTTACGCATGCGAACCAATCAGTGAAACATTTATTGAGCTGTACATGGCAGATCTGTGCCCTTTCCTATGTATATGTTATACTTCACTAAAGTTTACAAAGATAGACAAATAAAAATGATATTTATTAAAAGTCATTCATTATTCCAATCAGCAACCTGTTCCTAAGATACAATGGCCATTCACACATTTGAAACTCTCAGAAGAGAAAGGTTAAACTTGAAATTACCTATGCCTGAATGTATTATATTTCCTAAACTGAATTTTGAAAAACATGCTACAGCCTCTGTGCCAGATCTCTGGAAACACTGAGAAAATTGGGGCTTGGAGCCTCAGAATCACCCCAGTAGGTATATAAAGTACTCTTTTATTTCCATAAGGGACAGAGTCCCATGGAGAACCTGGCAAAATAATCCTCTCAGTATGCAGGTTTTTTAGAAAACAGAATTTCCCACTGTAATTATCTCAAGTGTCTCTGGGCAAGTAGAGTAAATTAGACATGCAATCTATACTGACACTTCAAGAACTACAAGTCATTCTCTGAACTTTTAAAAGAGGCAAAGAAAAAAAAAAAGCTTTAAAAAAATTCTTTGTGTTACCCAGACAATAAGAGCAGGTGCACTTAAACTTGGGAGGCACAGGGGAGTAGTTTGTTAAGAAGTGGACTCACTCAGGGGACGTCGCTAGTTTTGTATGTTGGAGATGCAGCATTCAGATGCTGAATGGGAAAGGGGAACTGGAAGCCCAGGAGATCTGTCAGTGCCAGCAGCTCTTTCATCAGGCCTTGGCGTCTATGGGGCCCGAGTTATGCTTAACCCATAGAACAGCAAATGCTCAGTGCTGGCCATGCCTTCAGGATCAACTCTACACTTCCTGAGCTGGTCCCAGGCCCCTTCCTGCTCCCTCCTTACTCCTCCCTCACATGGCTTGTGCTATAGCACCTGCACTTTTGGAAGTTATAGGAATGGACCAAGAATGTTTACTCTCTTACCTTTGGTCACCCTGTCCTTTACTTGGAAAACTATAACAATGACATGACAAACTCCTGCTCAACCCTCAAGACCCAACTCTTTTCCAAAAAGCTTTTCCTAACACTCCCCACCCCAGTCTGTGTCAAGCACCCCTCCAGTACATCCTCTGCTGCCCACCCCTCTTCTGCCACCCCTCCCCCTTGCCTTCCTCTCCTCTCTCTCTACTCCATTACCAGAAGGTGGGGTTGGGGAGAGATGGGGTGAAAGGAGGCAGAAATGGATTGGGGACAGAAGGGAGGCACACTCCTAGACTAGTTTTAAAAATCCTAGGGAAGGACTATGATTGGTCAAGCTTGGCTACATTCCTCAACTTTAGACCAATTATCCATAGCTGTGGGTGTGAGATATTATGCCCAGAGTCAGGGCCTCTTGCAGAAAGAAAAGGAAAGAAAGGTGCTGAATGAAAATAACACATACAACTATTAATACAAATGTTAAAATTACTTGATATTCTTATTAAATTTCAAGGCTACTCCATAAAGGCCAAGCTCCAGGTGGGCCAAATTTACCCATATCCATGCGTCTTGCACAAAACTAAACATTGCTCCTAAACCTCTATGTCTACAGACTCTAAGCTCATGAGACAAAGATTATCTGTCTTGTTCACTCCCATATCCCCAGCAGATAGCACAGTGCTTGACGGATCAGGGGAGCTTATTAAACAACTGAGCAAATAAATAAATGAATGAACAATTCCTTAGGGTAACTTGAGAATTTCTTTTCACTAAAAACAGATCTCTTTCCTCACACACATCCCTATACCTCACCCAGGCAAAGGTACACAGAACTCAACGCCTTGCCTTTTATCGGCCAACCACTACTCCCAGAAACAATACATTCTTGAGGTTACCTACAGCATGCCTAGATACTAGAAGCCTCCTACTGTACCGGCAGCTCCTTCTGATTTTTTCCTGAACCAGTTTCCACAAGAAACTTCAAGTGCCTGACCTAAGAGGCCCCTAAACAAAGTAGCCAGCCCTGGAGTCCACCTGCCACAGCTGGCCTAACTCAGGATGAATGAAGCTCATAACCATGAAAGAATCTCCCCTCTGATATCTTCCTAACTGCGTATCTGACCCAGGCTCAGGAAGCAGAGAAAAGCCAGAACAAGATCATTAGGAACCAAATCTGTACAAATGAGGCTGCTTACAGCAGATTTAAAAAGCAACGCAGTGCTCTTGTTCTGGGCATGGTGTCATTTCTCACATGGCTCCTTTGGAAGTGGCCTCTGATGATACAGCAGGCATCAGAGGGATCACATGAAACTGAATAAAACATTAGCACCAGGCAAGTATGGTTCGTCATGCATCTTTTAAACCCTAGCGTGCAGAGAACAGGGAATTGGCTCCAATCAGCCAGACACACACTCACTCACACACACACACACACACACACACACACACACAGTGTTTTTTAGTTGGATGAAACCATCTTTCAACTCACCTCAGGGCTTTCATAGTCAAAACCCAGGCAAAAACACAACTAAAACCACAATATGTGGGCCAACACCGGTTCTTTTTGACACAGTTGCTCAGCCCTTGCCAGTTCTGATCTCAGAATACTCAGTTACTGCCACCCCTTGCCTCAGTTTCCACATTATACAATTAACAATATGCTCACCATAGGTCCCAGGAGCTATGGGACAAAAAGAACAGCTCAATCAAGCACTTTGTACGCCTCAGCCAAACACAGTGGGTGAATTCATGGGCTCAGGCAAGGCAGGGAAGGTTGTTGAGCCTCACTCTCCTTGTCTATGAAATGAGAATCATGCCTCCTACTTCTCAGGAGAACACTAAGGATTAAATTTTACAAACAGGTGAACGACTTCATCCAGGGCCGTGCTTGACCCTCAGCAGCAAAAATATTGGTTCCCTGTATATCCAAATCAAAATAAAGAAACCCAGAATTCCATATTTGACTGCTGTCTTTTGATGTCAATGCATCTGCATGATGAATGCCCTGAGAGGCAGCACCTCACAAGCTGGAAAGCCAGACAATCCATACAGACCTTGCACACAAGACCCCACCCCCATACCAACCACACAGCTGCTAAAACCAGACCAGAGATACCCGGAACCCCATCAGACAAAGAGAAGTCACAGAAGTCATTGATTGATAGGGAGGTTGGAGCAGAGCAATGAAGTATCAGGGGAAAAGCAACCAAGACAGTTGTAGAAAGAGTCCAGCAGACAAGGAGAATAGGAGGAAAGCAGATGGGATGTAGTGACACAATTCTCTTTGTGATAGTCCAGATCCTCCGAAGAGCAGACACCAAGATGGGATTAAGCTGCAAGGATGTGACTAGGAGAGGAGCTATGCGGAAGAAAAGCAGGAGGGGCTGTCTGACTTCTCAGTCTGAGTGATGGACAGAGAGAGAGAAGAAAGGTTGGATGAAAGCATCCCAGCCTGCTGTGTGGTCTAAGGCGGGTTGAACATGGTTGGGGACCAGCTGCATGAGAACTTGGTCTTCCAGTCATGTTCTCATTGCTTTTACTTCCATAAATCAGCATTTTGTACCAATATGGAAGAGCTTCTCACTCCAGTGATTACACAAGGACCTGGCCTGAGAGCACAGGTCAAACTATGAACAAAATGTCATGTGAGAGAATACACCACACTAGAGTGCCTCCTTAGCAGGGTTAGAGACGACCCATGATGCTTGTTCCAAATGGAATGGTTAGGGGAGGTTCAATAACACTAGAGAGGACTGGAGAAGAAGGCCAAGAAACCAGGGTTTGCTCCCGCCTTTGTTCAGGTCCCCCAGAGGCAGAGCCAAGGGTTTGGTGGAAGGTACTCTGTTTGAAAGACAAACCAAGGAAGTGGGGGGTGTAGGGGTGAGGCGAGGCAGACAGGAAAGGAGCAGCTAATATGAGGGGCACTGCTGAGTTCTCAAGAGACAACAGGAACTCAATTTCCTGCAGGACTGGAGAAAACAAAGAAAGCATTCCAGAAATGTCCCCTGAAGGACCAGAGTCTGAAGTATTTATCCACTGGCTCTTCTCCCGTTGTTTGAGAGCTGTCCCTTGGGGAGTTAATGCCTCTAATCTTCCAGACTGGGAAGGCCTCCCGTGCTAGAGAAAGCCAACCCTAGGGGTAAGACACTGCCAGTGGCGAGTAAGTCAAAGCCCACATGAAACCATCCGGCACAGCTGCAGCAAAAACCAGGGCCGGGCACAGAGTTGAAATGTGGGCACAGACGGCACAGACATTTGCTACAGCTCCAAACGTCACTTGCCACTGAGGGACTTTAACCTCAACACCTTGTTTCTGTTCTCATCTTAAACACTCCCCATCACCCCAGGTCCCACTAGTGTAAAGCCCTGCTATCATGTTGCATGTAACACTTTAGTTAGATGTGACCTCCCACTCTGACCCCAAGGCATTTGCTCAATAAAGAACTATTCAATTCAGCTGGAGTCCCCTCAAGGCGAACTCAGTGTGTGACCAGTAGATATTGGCAAAGCCAGGCCCTCTTGTCTGCAAAGTCCTTTTCCTCCCAATAATTCCTACCCAGAGGGCACACTCACCTTGGCGAAGGATGGACTCACAGAAATGATGCATCAAGTGGGACAGGTGTATGAGTCCTGGCTAATACCAGGGGATCTCTTTGCTCTTGTAGATAAATTGGGCTTCTGCTGTGACTGAGAAGCTAAGAGCAATCGCAAACATGCCTACTTTTGTGTCTCTGTTCCGCGACTGCAACATTGCGTGTGGACTTCAGACTGGAGGAGTCCACCTTCACCTGCTGTCAATACCTAATCATTTCAGCCAGTGGTCTGCAAACTGTGGGGTCTGAATCACCTGGAGAGCTAATCAAGTGCAGCAAGACCTCTACTTGTTGAAGTAGGAAAGCACTTGCTTGCCTTTACGAAGTTCCCCAGGAGATTCTGAGACCCACCAAAGTTCAAGAACCTGATTGAAGCCTGGACCAGAGCTTCTCAAACTTTACCGGGCATGTGATTTGCCTGGGGATCTTGTTAAACTACAGTTTGATTCAGCAGCCTGCTGTGGGGCCTGTGAATCTGCAGCTCTGATGGGTTCCCAGGTGATGCTGATACTGCTGCCCCACAGGCCATACTTTAAGTAGCAAGGGCCTGTGATACAGAACATAATGGCCTCAAGATGGCTTCACGGGGGATGTACAGGAGGGGCTTTGCTGGGGACTGTTCTTACCTGGTCTCTTAGCTCCACACAGAGCATACGCACCAGTGATATTTTAAGTGTAAGTAGAGAAAAAATGGGTTTTTTTTTTTTTTTTTTTTTTTTTGAGATGGAATCTCACTCTGTCGCCCAGGCTGGAGTGCAGTGGCACGATCTCGGCTCACTGCAAGCTCCGCCTCCTGGGTTCACGCCATTCTCCTGCCTCAGCCTCTCCAAGAAAAAATAATTTTTGCTATGCTGCTGCCTTTTTTTTTTTGGAAATTTTGTAACTTTTTTAACCCAACATATCCAAATATTGCCATTTCAACATGTAACCAATACAAAAGTTATTCATGGCCAGGCAGGGTGGCTCACACCTGTAATCCCAGCACTTTCGAAGGTGGGAGGTGGAAGGATTACTTGAGGTCAGGAGTTTGAGACCAGCCTGGCCAACATAATGAAACCCTACCTCTCCTAAAAATACAAAAATTAGCTGGGCACAGTGGTGAGCACCTGTAATCCTAGCTACTCAGGAGACTGAGGCAGGAGAATTGCTTGAACCTGAGAGGCAGAGGTTGCAGTGAGCCAAGATGGTGCTACTGCACTCCAGCCTGGGCAGGAGAATGAGACCCTATCTCAAAAAAAAAACAGTTCTTCATGAAATATTTTATATTTTTGTTCAAGCATGCTGAACCTCTAGTTCTTGAGCTAAAGCCTACACTAAAAAGCAGCACTCTCAGCCAAAGAGAGACAAAGTGCCCAAGAGTTCCTGGATGTGTTTCCTTTCCTCTAGCTTTACAGTGGCCTCCTGGGGAGTGGAGGGTGACCAACAACCCCAGTTTTCCCAGGGCTGTCCAAGTTTCAGCACTGAAAGGCTTTTATTCCAGGAAACACTTCAGTCCCAGGCAAACCAGAGTAGCTGGTCACCCTTAAAAGTCTGTTCCTGCAACGATCATTCCCCCAGCCCTAACGAGGATCTTTATCTGTGGGTGGGGAAGCAGGTTCATTCCCACAAGGGATGGGTGGAATGAGTCCCCTATCAAGATCTAAACATTTCAGTAGAGGATTTGTAGCACCATAATACCCAATAATTAGCACAGCCTCTCTCCACTCCCATCCTCCCTGGTTCTGATATTGATTCTGAGCCTCAGCTTATCTCACTGGGTTTTATGGGCATTATAAGAATGTGAAAGCACTTTGAAAACTGTGAGATACTAAGTAAACGTGCTACCCATACTTACTGAGCAACTACTATGTGCCAAGTTCTCAGCTAAGTGCTTTACGATTATTATAAGATATACTCCTTACAACCACCCTAAAAGGCAGGTACTATTATTGTCCCCATTTTGCAGATATGAAAACTGTAGCTCAGAGAAGTTAAATAACTTGCCTATGATCACACAGCTCCAGTCTCTGAAGTGACTTGCACCCAGGTCTCTGACTCCAAAGCCCATGAAAACAACAAGATAAAGTTTGGGAAGAGACATAAATGGCAAGACTAATATCCACACTGTAAGAAATGTGCTCTAAAAGTGAGGTTCTTGACAAAAAAAAAAACGAGCAGCAAAAATTTTCAGCAGAGTTTGAGATAAGAGGATACATTATTATTTTCAAACAGGTTGGCAACATGGTCCAGCTGAACGTCATTGTTTAATTGGTAGAATACCACACTGCCAGACACCATTCAGGTTACAAAAAGAAAAAGCTTATCTACAGGGCTGGGAAAATGGATGGCAAACAGCGTTCACCAAAGAAAACTAGCCAATAATGAAGCCTAGAGAAAGGACAGAGAAAGGGCATCCCAGCTAAATGAAAAGCTTCCTGTGTAATGAGTACAAAAAGAGATATGAAGTTCACTGTAGGAAATTTACCTTAGCCTCAAGGCAGGTAAGGAACCTGGAAAAAGATATAAAAGAGAGAGAAACAACATTATTAAAACATGTAAATAATAAAAGCATCCACTAACGAGGACAGAGTCTGCCTTATGCACAAACCTAAAAATAAATTCCTACCCGGTAGGATTTAAAGGGGTCTTTTAAAGGGGATTTTTTAAATAAAATCTCTCTCTGATCCATGTGAAATTCCCTTAATAAGAGACTATCTAAGGCTGAAGATGCCAATTCTCTAGGGAAGAAGATTGACAGGGATCAAAATTATTTCAAAGTGTTTCAATCAGTGGTCACTAATTCCAAATCTACAGGAGTCACGCAGGTCAAGTAAATGAGTAAAGCAGTAGAATGTGGGGTGACGACAGGGAGTGGTGGGGACTGCAGCTAGCTGAAGGGTCCACGCATCCCCTGAATGGAGAGCAACTACTCAGCTCTACTCATTGTTGCCAGGCAGGAACGTGGACCTTGAGTGGTCCCATACTTTTTTTTAAAGCCTAAATGTCTAGATGTTCATTTTTGAGTGAAGGTCTATATTAAATTTCTTGACAACTAATACAAAAATATATGTATATATATATTTTAACACTGTGCAGGCTAATACCAGACCAAACAAATACCATCAAACAGTAACTGATGGTTTGTGGAATCCAGTTGGAAAATTCTGATTTAAATTGATCATGCGAGGTCATTTCCTGAGCTTTGAGAGAGAGTTAATGCAAAGGAGTTGGGGGTGCCCATGCAGAAAATGAGTACAGAAAGGGATTGCTCATTGTGCAGAGACACTTCACATTGCAATTTGCTCTTCGCGTGCTTCAAAGAGGATAAGATGGATCTTAAAAGAAAAGATTTGCTGGAGCCTTCATCGCTCTATTCTTAGCAGAGTTCTGGCTCTCAGAAAGAGCACTGCGTGTGTGTGTGTGTGTGTGTGTGCGTGTGTGTGCGCACACGAGCACCCACACATGCACGCACATGCTTTGAGTTAATAATAATATTTTAATTCAGTTTTTAAAAAGTAAAATAAGGGGTAAAATATGATTATCTTAAGCCACATCTTTTGGAATTCACAGGTAACCCCAATTCAATTTACTGTGCATAGGGCTGAAATTAATTGCAGGTAATTTGTTCATCTAAATCCATTTGTTCACGAGAAAACCATCCCCTGGGGGAGCTTTTAGCAGCTTTCTCCCACCTAGTCCAAAGGCAGCAGCCCAGCCTAACTCTTACAATTCAGGTGCTTCTAATCAGCCAGCATCTAGAAACTTACACAAGACCTTCTGTACAAGGTGTGGCTGGTGTTTTTGAAACAAGGAGCTACTTCACTGTGGCCAGATGCTCCAGATTATTTGCATGGGCAGCAACAGAATCAAGACTTCTGTGTATAAATGTTTTTGCTGAACAACTTCTTTATTCCCACACATGGTTAATGACTGTTGGATAGCTTGGGCATAGTCTCAGGGATCACTGACTACTTGCTGAAGCCAGCACAGTATACACAGAGCTGACAGTGGCTGCCAGCAAAGTGCAGTGATGTGCTCCAGGTACCACGTTTTAAGAGACACTTTGACAAGTGTCAGAAGGCAAGCCGCCTGGATGATGGAGAGATTGGGACCATGGCAAAAGAAGAAGAAACAACAATCATGAGAGACTTGAGCACTGCCTTTAAGACTTGATTTGTCACAAGAGAGGGAATCCAGAAAGCGTAATTAAAACCAATGAATGGAGGCTAATTTATTCTACAAGCATTTATTTAGTGCCTGCGATGCAACAGGACAGTGCTAGAGGCAAAGAACTCGGTGGTAAGCTTTGCAAGAAGTAGGCTAAAATCAAAGAAACAGAATTTTGTGCATAAGGAAGTAGGTGGCGGTAGATATTTTGAAGAGATTAGATGTTTCTGGGATCTTGAAATCTTGCTATGTAAGTGGCCAAAGAGAAGTTTAATGAAGAGAGTTATCAGTATGAGCAGGGAAGGCTTGTAGATGCTCAAAGTGTCACCAATGCTATCATCAGCCTTCCTTTGTACATGAGTTTTACCTAATTTTTTTCTTATCTAGTCTTCTATTTTATTTTTATAGCCATATAAAATTGACAGGGATTAAAATTATTTCAAGCGTTTCAGTCAGTGGTCACTAATTCCAAATCTACAGACGACATCCTAGTACAGTAAGTGAGTAAAGCAGTAGAATGTGGGGTGACAATAGGGAGTGTGGTGGTAGGTATTTTATTTTTATATCGCTATTACCAAAAAAAAAAACAAAGTCTTAACACTGTGCAGGCCAAACAAATACCATCAAACAGTAACTGTTGGCTTGTGGAATCTAGTTGGAAAATTCTGATTTAAATTGATCATGTGAGGTCATTTCCTGAGATTTCAGAGAGGTTTCATGAAATAGCCGTATTTTTATATGGCTACAAGAATAGCCATATAAAAATAAAATAGAGGACTAGATAGGAACAAAATTAAGGTAAAAGTGGTGTACAAAGGAAGTGTTGGCATATTTTTCACCCCTTTTCACAAGTAAGAAAACTAAGCTTGAGTGTTTGTGTTAGTATGTTCTCACACTGCTAATGGAGACATACCCAAGACTGGGTAATTTATAAAGGAAAAAGATTCAAATGACTCCAGTTCAGCATGGCTGGGGAGGCCTCAAAAACATGGCGGAAGGGAAAGGAGGAGGAAGAGCACATCTTACATGGTGGTGAGAAAGAGACCATCTGCAGGGAAACTGCCCTTTATAAAACCATCAGATCTTGTGAGACTTTTCACTATCATGAGAACAGCACAGGAAAAACCTGCCCCAAGATTCAATTACTTCCCATGAGGTCTCTCCCATGACACATGGGGATTGTGGGAGCTACAATTCAAGATGAGATTTGGTTGGGAACACAGCCAAACCATATCAGTGTTCGAGTGGTTTTACAGGATCGTGCCCTTCAAGGAACCACTTTTTAAAAACCACTCACTGTCATCCAAAGTCATAAAAGATCTTAGACACCATCGTGTCTCCACAAAGCAGAGGGCTCTCCTTCATGGGACACCTGACAGGTGTCACAGAGGGACTTTCAAAAGGGAAATACCACAGGTGGTCTAGGGAGACCCCTCCAAGGGCACTGATGGAAAACCCAAACTCTTTCTCTTCCTACCACCCACTCTATCTCGTACTATTCTTCTCCGTGAGATAGGTGTTCTTGCTCCTTTTGAAAATGTTGGCCAGGCGTGCTGGCTCATGCCTGTAATCCCAGCACTTTGGGAAGTTGATACAGGCATATCACCTTTCAGGAGTTTGAGACCAGCCTAGCCAACATGGTGAACCCCCATCTCTGCTAAAAATACAAAATTAGTTGGGTGTGGTGGCACGTGCCTGTAATCCCAGTTACTTGGGAGGCTGAGGCAGGAGAATTGCTTGAACCCGGGAAGCAGAGGTTGCAGTGAGCCAAGATCACACTACTGCACTCCAGCCTGGGTGACAGAGAGAGGCCCTGTCTCAAAAAAAAAAAAAAAAATGAAAAGAAAAGAAAAAAGAAGAAGGAAAGAAAGAAAGAGAGAGAGAGAAAGAGAAAATGGCAACTTGTTTCTGCCTCAGGACCTTTGTACATACTGTTCCCTCTACCTGGAATACTCTTGCCCTGATCTTCGGGTAGATGGAGCCCTCTAATCATCCACTCAATCCTATTATCCTGCTTGTTTTTGGTTGCACTACTCATCAGAGATGCAATATTACTTTATGTGTGTATGTAGCAGTTGTGTGTGTTAATTTCTCCCTTCACGTATGAGTTCCTGGGAGTAGAGACCTTATTGGCCTTGTTCATCACCACATCTGGGGGCCAAAGCAGTGTCCAGCACATGGCAGGCACTTGAACTCCTATTGATTGTTAAACAAACACAATATTGAAAAACTGTGTAATAAATTGCTAATAGTGGGGAAAAAAACTTCTTTGAGATTTTTTGTGTGTATGTACGACCTGCAATCAATGCACAAAACCAGACTTGGTTGAAGACACAGTTAATTTTCTTACTGTTGATACGTCTCCACTTGCAAGGTGAACAGACCACAGAAGCCACATTGAAATCTCCCCTTGCTGAGATGAGTTCTCACTCTCTACTTACAGACTGGAGTCTATACATTTCAATTACCAAAAGTGTCACCACAAGTAATAGTCACTTACATTCCTTGGCTTTGTAGAAGTTGAAACCCAAGCCAGGTAAACCAGAAACATCTTCACTGATCTGGTTATGTTTTGAACCATTTCCATAGAAACTGGAAGAGTTCCCAGCAGAGACTTTCTAACTTCCAGCAATTATCTTAAGGTCTGATTAGCATTTTAAATGTCACTTGTATAAATTAAAACTGTTTACAGCTCACAATGTCATTATTTTGTGATTCACAGTTTCACCTCAACTAGCCAAAACCTGCTTCTTGAAAACTCCCATTCAAAATGCTCTCTCTGCTGGATTAGGCCTGGCACAATCTCCCTCTTGGTTCAAAAATCTGGCTTCCCTTTTTATTCTTCACTTTGGTAATCTCAGCTGCTTTCCTCAGAACATTTCAAGTATTTGAGGTATCAAACCTGGCAGGGAGACTATTTGAAAACAGTTATTTTAGTTATTTAAATTACTCAACACAATCTATAGCTGGCTTAAAGAAAACAAATGGAGATTTCTGAATATAGTTCTACATCAATCAAGCATCACACATCATCATCTATCTTGTTAGGGTCTATGAGTTACTTTCCCAGGTATTGGAGGATGGGATAATGATTTTTGGAGGTCACCTCTACTCCTGGTCATCTTTCACCAAAAATAATACAGTCAGGTGCTGCAAAACAGCATTATGGTGAACAATTGATTGCATGTATGACAGTGGTCTCATAAGATTATAATACCCTAATTTTACTTTACAGTTTCCCTGGTTAGCTATATTTAGAGACACACATACTTAACCATTGTGTTACCATGGCCTACAGTATTCAGTACAATAGCATGCCATGCAGGTGTGCAGCCTAGGAGCAATAGGCTATCCCAGCTAGCCTAAATGTGTAATAGGCTGCACGACTGAGTTTTTGTAAGTACATTTCATGATATTCACACGGTGACGAAATTGCCTAATGACACATTTCTCAGCATATATCCCCACCGTTAAGTGATGCATGATTATGTTTAAAATAACTTCTTTTACACATACTTTATGCCACCTGCATTTGATTGATTTACCTTGTTTTGCTCCAGAATTATAGATTACAGAGGCATTTTATGCTTCTCCAGTCAAAGGCAGCTGGGTGTAAAAGAAAACGCCTAGGCTATGAAGTCATTTAGGTAGCAATTTCCATATTTGCTCCTCTACTCACAGCTCCGAGACCTGAGGCAAGTCCCTGCACCTCTATTTGTCTCAGCTTTCTCATGCCCACTATCTCATAGGGAATCATCGGGGAACAAAGTAGAGACCCTGCCCTCAGTCCAGCTGGAGCTCAGACCTACATAGGAGACACTTGAGGGTCAGCTACAAATATGCCACCCAGCAGCCACAGTGATCTTTCTAAACTTCCCATCAGATTGTGCCACTTCCCTGCTCATAACCCTCTAAAGCAGAGGTCAGCAAACCTTTTCTAAAAGGGCAAGATAGCAAATACTTTTGGTATTGTGGGCCAAAACTCCATCACAACTACTCAAGTCCACCCTTGTAGCATGAAAGTAGCCCTCGACAGTTGGAAACAAATGTTTGCAAACAAACAGACTTGACTGTGTTCCTGTAAGACAGCCCACCTCTCCAGCCCCATCTCTCACCCATCGGCCCCTCTTCCATCATGCTTCAGCCACACAGGCCCTTGCTTTCCGTTTCTGGAATATTCCAAACTTGCTCCCTCTCACCCTGGAGACTTTGCCCTAGCCATTCCTCTTGTGGGGGCAGTTCTGCTTCCAGATCAGCACACGCCTGGCTCCCTCTTGACAACCATCTCTCAGTTTAACATCATCAACTCAGGGGCTTCTATGACCACCAATCAGCCAGCCACAGTGAAACAGACCTCCCTGCTTTATTTTCCCACAGTATTTATCACTCTCTGATAAGTGGTACTGAGGAGTCAGTTCCCACAATAACAGTTTTGGATGCAGACTGCTGATATTTTCTCAGTCTTATGTAAACTTGAGCAAACTTAATTTGTGTTTTTTATTAATTGTGGTAAAGTTCACATAACATAAAACTTGCCACCTTAACAATTTGTAAGCGTACAGTTCAGTGGCATTAAGCATATTCACACTGTTGTGCAACCAGCACTACTATTCACCTCCAGAGCTCTTCATCTTGCAAAACTGAAACTCTGTGCCTGTAAAGCAACAACTCCCATTCCTCCCTCTCCACCTCCAGGCCCTGGCAACATCTTATCAATTTTTAACATTAACTCTCACCATGCAAAATCAGATTTTAAAAATCAGTTTCTTCTAACCAACTTTCCTACCAAATTTCCACCCCTGAGCCCATTTGATGTAGAGATTCTGGAACCACCACTGATATTGGATATTTTATCTACTTTTCATCTTTTTTCTCTGTGTAATGCAAGCTCCATGCAAACAGGAACCTTTTTTCCTACCTGAACAGCAAACATCTGGCACAGGCTAACACAGAGTGGGTGCTCCACAAATATTAATTTAGTAAACAAATAAGTGAATAAAATGACTGTGTTCTTGGTTGGGTTAGACTTTGAGCTACCTCCCGGCAGCTTTGCATAAGTAAAGACGAAAAAGAATTTCAGCTCACGGCAACAGCAGAAAGCAGGAACTCGTTGAAGGCCTGGGTAGCATCTAAATTGTATCAGCAGCTCCAAGTACTATCAATAGCAGATAAAGAAAGAAAGGAAGTAGAGAGGAGAAGAAGGAGGCAGGCAGGTAGGAATTCAGGTAGAAGAGAGAATGAGAATGTAGTTTCCACAGAGAATAAGCAATTGGGAGTCCTGGACAGAAAGGACTAAGGAATTAGGAAGTTAGATTGTTAAAGATCTAGTACTATAAGTCATGTGAACCTCCTGGTTCCTGACCAGGGAATGTAATGATGCCAGCAGGTGTGTAAGGAAAATGATGTGTTGCACCCCTTGCAAAAACTTTATTTCAAAACGTCAGCAACACTGGAGTCAAATGTTAACATTTCCATGGCAGAAGCCTCATCATAACAAATCTTCACAAATAGTAGAGGTGATGTGGTTTGGCTCTGTGTCTCTACCCAAATCTCATCTCAAACTGTAATTCCCATGTGTCAAGGGAGGGACCTGGAGGGAGGTGATTAGATCACGGGGCAGTTTCCCCCATACTGTTGCTGTGATCGTGAAGGAATTCTCAGGAGATGTGATGGTTTTATAAGTGTTTGGCAGTTCCTCCTTCCCACTCTCTCTGCCTGGCCGTCTTGTGAAGAACGTGCCTATGGCTGGGCACGGTGGCTCACGTCTGTGATCCCAACACTTTGGGAGGCCGAGGTGGGCAGATCAGGAGGTCAGGAGATCGAGACCATCCTGGCTAACACAGTGAACTCCCATCTCTATTAAAAATACAAAAAATTAGCCGGGCATGGTGGCGGGTGCCGGTAGTCCCAGCTACTCGGGAGGCTGAGGCAGGAGAATGGTGTGAACCTGAGAGGCGGAGCTTGCAGTGAGCCGAGATTGCACCACTGCACTCCAGCCTGGGTGACAGAATGAGACTCCATCTCAAAAAAAAAAAGATGGTGCCTGCTTCCCCTTCAAGTTTCTCCATGATTGTAAGTTTCCTGAGGCCTCCCCAGCTATGTGGAACTGTGAGTCAATTAAACCTCTCTCCTTTATACATTACCCAGTCTCAGGAAGTTCTTTACACCTATGTGAAAATGGACTAATACAGGAGGGGAACAAAAATTACCTGCACCAGGATATCCAATGTGACCGACCTTTCCTACCCAAGAGGAAGGAATACAAAGAATGTCCCATGGAACCGGCTTCTGGTTCAGTCCCCTTGTGATCTCTACTCTTGTCTCCAGCCAATGTCTCTGTGACCCTTGGCTCTGACCAGGTAGAGGAGATACTGAGCAACAGTGGGTGGGGATTGGTGGGGTGGGGGAAGACTGTATATTTTCCTGCCCAGGAGTGATCACTCACGAAGGATGTGACTCACCAACCAGCTTTGATCGTGATTTTGTGCATCAGGCCCCCAGAAATCCTGACTCATTCGCTGAGCCATAAGGAGATTGTTTTAAAGTGGTTGAAAGCTCACAGCAAGTTTATACAAACAGAAGTGGGTTAGGCGTGGGACTTGCTGATGTAAATTGGACTTACTCATTGATTCACATAGTCTTCTCTCATAATGGATCCTATATGTAACTTTACCCAGAAGTGTTTGTTGCTCCTGCTGAGGTTAATAAACCTTTGTTGAAAACTTACTGTGTGTAGCTGATCCTGTTAGGCGATTGGGTTGGATAACTATACACAGATGCTCTAAGTTCTTGAGGAATTCACAATCCAGGGCAAAGTCAACTCAGTTCAGCCAGGATTTATTAGAAAGATGGTATTGGAAGGGAATGTGGAAACAAACTAGTCCCATCTACTCATTTTGCAAATTAGAAACTGATTGGCTGAGGTTAAGTGAAGGAAACTCACATATAATTAGATGAGCTGACTCCTAGGGAAGGGAGTCTTTGAAGCCTGATTGTCACTGAGCTATATACTAGGGAAGGAGGAGTGGGGTAAAACAAAGGCACCTGCTGTCACTGAGCCTGAAGAACTTTTGAAGAGAAGGCACTGATGCAACAGTGTTAACAAATGAGCGATATGGGAGATGCCTGCAGAGTTCAGAGGAGAGGGCAGGAAGGGTCGGGATGGAGCCTTAAGAGGAGATGATGTTTAAGGCTGGGCCTTGAAGGAAAGGGAAGATTTGAGAAAAATGAGTGAAGCAGCAGAGACAGCAAGGGTGAAGCTGTAGAATCTGAAATAGGCAGGGCAAAAGTCAACAGCAGAGTTGGAGCACACTCACCTGCAGAACAGCATTGTAAATGGGCACAAAAAGTCTCACCTTTGAGCAATCCTAGACCTTGCTGTACTGGTAAATGCATCACAGCTGGCTCTTGGGGCGGGAAAGAGCCCTGTTGTATAGCTTGAGACCATTTTCTCTGCAGCTGACCTCAAGGATGGCTGAGATTAACAACAGGCTCACAAATTTCCTGAAAATTTAACTATCAGTTCTTAGAAGTGGTATTCTAAGTGACTTCAAAATACCATTACCTGAGACCCTCTCTGTTTACAAAAATGTTTCTCTCCTGGTATTTTCATAATAGCTGTCCATTATTGAGCATTTATAGGTCAGGGTATGTGCTAATGTTTGACAAGCATTATGTCCTTAATTCCTTACAAGAACTCCATGGGGCTCTTGTTATCCTTAGCAATTAATATTACCATTTTGCAGATGGGAAAACTGATATTTAAAGAGAGATCAGAAGGCCAAATCCTTCTCTCTCTAAAACTCATACTCTTTTTGTTTATTTTAAGTTCTGGAATACATGGTGCAGGATGTCCAGGTTTGTTAAATAGGTAAATATGTGCCATGGTGGTTTGCTGCACCTATCAATCCATCGCCTAAGTATTAAGCCCCACATACGTTAGCTATTTATCCTGATGGTCTCCCTCCCCAACTCTCTCAACAAGCCCCAGTGTATGTTGTTCCCCTCCCTGTGTCCATGTGTTCTCATTGTTCGGCTCCCACTTATAAGTGAGAATATGCAGTGTTTTATTTTCTGTTCTTGTGTTAGTTTGCTGAAAAAAAAATGGCTTCCAGCTCCATCCATGTCCCTGCAAAGGGCATAATCTCATTCCTTTTTATGGTTACATAATATTCCATGGTGTTTACATACCACATTTTCTTTATTCAGTCTCGTGGTGATGGGCATTTGGGTTGATTCCTTGTCTTTGCTATTGTGGATAGTGCTGCAATGAACACACACATGCATGTATCTTTATCAGAGAATGATTTCTATTCCTCTGGGCATATAGCTAGTCATGGAATTGCTGGGTCAAATGGTATTTCTGGTTCTAGATCTTTGTAAAACTCATTCTCTTGAATTTTATACTATACTCTTCCTCTTCCTCTGATCACTGTTAATATTATTCTCAGCATTATCATTCTTGTGATCCTCCTTTAATCTTCAGAACTCTTCCAACCCTGTGCTTCAAAAACATAAACCAGAGACATGACATGCAGTGGACCCACTGTCCACCTTCAAGTATGAAAGGTAGTAAGGGTGGTCACCTAACTTAGAAGTACGTTTTATTGCTTCAATTTTCAAATTCTTATATTTTAATAAAACATTAAGAAAGTAAACATGTATGTATACATGTATATTTCTTATAGAGAAAGTACCAACAAGTGACTAAGTAAAACGAAAAGGCAATCTTCTGGCATTTCTTAAATTTTAGATCCCACAAAGCTTTGATGGAGAAGTTAGTGGAAACATCTGACTGCTGAATTTTTTTCCTGTTGACTCTCCAAGTTATTCTAAGACAATATCTTTGGTTGGGTTCCCGGAAAGCAGACCCTGAGATGAGGATTCTTATGGACGGGATTTTTTGAGGGAGCCATATGAGTCAGCTTGGGCTGCCATAATGAAATATCACAGGCAGGATGGTTTCAACGGAAATTTATTTTCTCATAGTTCTGGAGACTGGAAGTTGAAGATCAAGGTACAGGCAGGTCAGGTTTCCTCCCAGGCTCTGTCCTTTGCTTGCAGATGGCTGCCTTCTTGTTGTGTCCTCACATGGCCATTTCTCTGTGCACGTGCACCCCTGGTGTCTCTTTGTGTATCCAGATTTCCTCTTTTCATAAGGACGCCAGTCAGCTTGGGTTAGGGCCCACTCTAATGGCCTTATTTTAACTAAGTCCCCTCTTTAAAGGCCCTACCTCCAAATACAGATGCATTCTGAGGTTCTGGGAGGGAGGAGTTCAACATATGAATTTAGGGAGCAGGAGATGACAATTCAGTCCACAACAGGAGTGCTCTCAGGAGAAGCCTGTAAGAAAGTGTGGGGAACAGGAGATGGCAAGAGAAAAGATGTGGCTTCAGCTACAGTCTAGCTTCAGTCTGATCCCACAGGAAGCTCTGGAATATGATAGCATCAGAGAACACACGTGAATGCAAGAGAACTGGGCTGTTCCTGGTCTTTTACAAGTAGATGTGGGACCATAAGCTCCCAGGCATTTTCTACTGAGGTTGTTCTTGTGAACCAAGGGCAATTCTTTAGAGAAGGATCTAGCAAAGAGCCATGAGCAGCCAGCACTGCTAGCATCTGGGAGATGCAACAGCTGGGTAAATGGGATCTGGGCAGGGCTTCGACAATGTCTATTTTGGACAGGTAAGTGAACTAAACTTCTAATCAAAAGAACTTCACTTTTGCCTAATCAACCAATCACAGTAATTTTTCAGTATGTTTTCCTGCATGGGAAGCCTTAAGACCTAAATTCCTGGTTTAAGATTTCACATCAGCCATAGACTCAAATGTTTTAGGTGAAACTGCTGTGAACACTGACAAAGCCACAGAATTTCTTATGTGAGATTGAAACCCACATTTTGCTTCATGACTCTAAATCTCTTCTAGGGCAAGGACTGTGTCTTATTCATTTGTGGGTCCTTAGAAACTAAGGTAGTCCTTGGCACACAGCAGGTGCTTGATAAATGTGCTGATCAATTAGATGCTTAAGAAACCCTCAAGTAAGGTAAGCACCTTGTCCCATTTTGCCCAGGACTTTCCCAGTTCTAAAAATAAAAGTCTCACATCCTAGGCATCCCCTCAGTCCCAAGCAAACTAGGACAATTGGTCACCCTATGACTTGAGTCTTTCTCTGTGCTTTTGCATCATTGCTACATTTGTGACAATCTAATCAATGACTCCTTCATCTTTCCTAAATGTCTCCCAAGAGTTACACTTATTGGCTGGACACAGTGGATCATGCCGTGTAATCCCAACACTTTGGGAGGCCAAGGGAGGCAGATCACTTGAGTCCAGGAATTCGAGACCAGCCTGGCCAACATGGAAAACTCCATCTTTACTGAAAATACAAAAAATTATCCAGGCGTGGTGGTACACACCTGAAATCTCAGCTACTCAGGAGGCTGAAGCATGAGAATCATTTGAACTCAGGAGGCAGAGGTTGCAATGAGCTGAGATTGTACCACTATACTCCAGCCTGGTTGACAGAGTGATCTGTCTGAAAAAAATAAATAAGACAAAAATAAAAGAGTTAAACTCATAGAACTTCTCCAAAAAGATGCACATAAGTGTTCCTGCTGCAATTTGGATCATTTTTACTTTTCTTGTCTCCAATAGAAACACCATCCAGCTACCCACAAAACTTTGACATAGGAAATATTAGCCTGTAGTTCTTCCATTCTTTCTTCCTTCTTAAACCCTAGGATAGCCAGTGCTCTTGAGTGAATCTCTGGGTGCCCTGCAGGACCTTGCTGCAGGCTTGGAAAAGAAGTCTGAATACATCTAAGACTCCAGATATTTTTCTTCTTCATCCTCTATATCAAAATGTATCTGTCCCACATCATATTCTCCAGCTGGATAGTGATGACTTAGTCCTCAAAATAACAACAATTTCATCTAGTTGGAACAAAAAACACTTAAGCACTGGGGCATTTTTTTGTCTGCTCTTAGATCTTTAACTGTGCTCTACTAGCCAGGACTCGTGGAGTGGCTAAAAATATAAACATGGTGCAGATGAGCTTAAGGAATGCACAAAATGAAAGGAATGGGAGTTGGAGGTTATTGGTTTGCATAACTAAAAAGTCAGCTCACGGTATCCATACACACAGCCGGTGCTCTTTCTCTCCCTCCCAGCTCTTCTCTCCTTGGTGTTACTGTCTTTCAGTTGCAGACAAACTCTCTTCATGAGATAAGAAGCCTGTCTTCAACAGGGCCAGGATGTCATCATCCTTGCCACGCACACTGACACAGGACTAAAGACCTCCCCCTTGAAAAATCCATACCCAACTCTCTCACAGGGACTCGGGTTGTGCTGGTGGGTCATGGGGGCCTGTGTCCACCCTTAACCAGTCATTCTGGCTGAAGAGAGTGGGGCCTTCTGAGAGTTTGGCTGGGTCACTTGTCTCCTCTGTGGCTGATGAAAGTGTAACTGAGCCTTCATCATAAAGCTCATAAGGGATGTGTGTGTGTGTGTGTGTGTGTGTGTGTGTGTTTAACTTTTCCTTCTTTGTTTTCTTCCAGGCACACAGGCTTGCTCATAGTCATTTCTGTAGAGAGGAGTTGCTAGTAATTGATTAACTTCATATCCTAACCCCCTGGGGCTGCTTGCAAGATTCATGAACTTGCTTTTCTTTTAGAGAACAATGATCCTTAGTCATGCAGACCTCCTTGAGAGCATCCAGGATTTTGATTGGGCTGAGGGATGCAAACAGTTTTGATCATCAAGGGAACCTCATTTCCTGCCTTACTCATAAAAGCCCCTGGTTATATTCAAAGGCAGATCAGATTTGAGAGCTCATCTCTGCCATCATCTTTGGCTTTGGCCAAATCAAATAAACCTTTCTCTGTTCCTAAGCACTGATGTGTCAGTGTTTGGCTTACTGTGCCTCAAGTATGCAAACCTAAATTTTGAGGTTCTACAACAAAAGGAAGGGGAGAAGAGAGGAAGGACTAGGTGTGGGACTGACAAAAACTGAAGCTGTGAAAAACCACCCATGTAGTCCCATACTTCACCTACCTACAGGGCTTTTCTTCATAGCCATCCTTAACCCATCACAACATGATCTGGCTAGAGCCCTGTAGCCTTATTTAGAATCTGCTTGAAGAAAGGGATTAAAATATGCTATTAAATAATAATAACAACTGCCTATAAAGAAGAAAATGTCAAAGGACAGTTGCTTAGGTATCATACTGCAAACATGAGGGGATGGATGCTCCCTAAAAGAGGGAGATTTTGCTGAAGCAGGCTGGGAAAGTTTACAGGTGTTTTGGCAAAGTTTTCCCTAGTTGAGGCCAGAAAGACCTGCCTGCACCCAGCTGCATTCTCCATTCATTCAAACTGCTGGTAGCAACTTCACCCTCTAATTGCCTGTAGTTAGTCATTATGTCTCAGCTGCAAGACTTGGGAATGCCAAGAAGCCAGCACACCCAGAGGTCTTTTGTGTTTTAAATACTTGGACCAAAAAGAAATTTTTTTTCCTAAGGAAAGCTACCATTTAGACATATGTGAGCCAATGGACTCTGGTTTGGAAACATTTCAGGCAATCCAACTTTGAAATCCCTGAGGTTCACAGAAGAAACTCAGAGTAGCAGCATACATAGGAATGAGATTTTACAATCCTCTACGCTTATTCTTGTGCATGGCCCAGATTACAAAATGAGCCAAATCAGTTAGGGGAATTCAATTCAATTCTATGAACATTAATTGAGCTCTGTTTCAGTGAGAATGCTTTCAGCTGCAAATAACAGCTGAAAGAGCCAATTAAAGTTGGCTTTAAATAATAGGAATTAATTACCTCACATAACAAGAAGTTGGAGAGAAGCAGGTCCAGAAATTGGTTAATCTAGCAGCTAAATAATGCCAAGAATATTGGTTGGTTTTTCTGAGATTCCCCTGGAGAGATCATCATGATTTCAAGATGGCTGCCACAGCTTCAAACATAGCATCTTCACACACCACCACCCAAAAGTAGGAAGGAACGTGGGATTTCTCCATGCCCATCTCTTTTTCTAGAATGAAAAGTCTTTGTCACGATTCCTTTCAACAGACTTTCTTTTGCATCTCTTTGGAGAGAATTAGATCACATAACCATTCCTAAATTGATAATCCAGAATAAAGGAATATGATAGTCATAAAGGCTGAAGACCAATCACGATTCATCCCCTAGGTCTGGGCCCACCTTTCTTGAGCATGTTGTCACCTAAACAAGTTTAGGGATCTGTTGGTAAGGAAGAAAAGGTAAAGCAGTGCCTACTAAGCAGTGTCTTCCCTCGAGCATCTACCTCTGTGCTCTGCACTGGACATACAAAGATGAACAAACCACAGCCACTATTATAAAGGAGCACACAGTGATACAAGGGGAATGAGCACCCACACAACAATTTGTATTATTTGTTTCCCTGCTTAATTATACAATGGATTGGAAGTGTAAAGAGCTTTGCCAGGTTGTATGTTCTAAAAATGACTACAACAGAACTTTCCATCTCACATGCTCTTCTTACAGTGTGACTTTAACATTCTGCCCAGTGAAAGATGGGGTCTGTATTCCCTCCCTTTGAATCAGGAAGGGCTAAGATGACATCATGTGACTTCTAAGGCTAGATCTTAAAAGTTGTGTTGACTTAAAAGTCATATTAACTTTGAAGATCTAGCCTTAGAAGTCACTTGGACACTCTTTGGACACTCCTTCATAGAGCCCAGCCACCATGCTGGGAGGAAGCCCAAAGTTCCCATGGGGAGCCCAGCATCCAACTGGTCAGCCATGTGAGCCATCCTTCAGCCCTGGATGAGCCATTGTAGCTAATGCCCTGTGAAGGAGATAGAGACTGCCCTGACCAAACCACAATTTTTGAGCAAAATAAATGATTATTGTTTCTATAAGCCAAAGTTTGGGGGTAGTTTATTAGATAGCAACAGATGACTGGAACCAAGCTAATATTAGAATTAAGTTTTCAAAATGGCATACATTAACTACTACCAGAGCACAGAAAAAGAAAAAAAAATGTTTCCTGGAGAGAAGAGAAAGGGCAATTACACAAGAAGGGGCTTTAGGGCTTGGTCTCAGGAGATGAATAAAGTTCAGAAGATGGACAACAGAAGTCTAAAAAAGTGGACACGTGGTGGTTTTGGAAAATGTGGAGTATATGGTGGATATCTGTGAGCTTTGCCTCCTTTGGTAGACCTTACTGTTGATCACCAAGATTTCTGATTCTCCTTTCCATCCAGACACACACCTTCTTGAAGTTAGGTATGGCCATGTGACTTGCTTTGGCCAGTCAATCATCATAGGAAGTGTCATGAGTCTCTTTTGGTGAAATATTTAGGAGCTTGTACACAATTTCCCCATTCTGTTAACTTCAATCTTGAGGCCTCCTGCTGAGATAGTGATATTATAAGATTGTGGAGTTTCTGTCAGTCTGAGTCCCTGAGTGTAAGATAGATTTCTTAAAAAAAAAAAAAAAAAAAAAAAAAAAAAAAAAAATTCTGCCCTTAACTGGTTTGGTTTGGTTTTGTTTTGAGGCAGGGTCTTGCTATGTTGCTAGGCTGGAGTGCAGTGGCTATTCACAGGTGTGATTATAGCACACTACAGCCTCAAACTCATGGACTTGAGCCATCTTCCCACCAGCTGTCTTAACCCAGTTTTGAGGCCCTGGCCAAAAACCAGACAGTTCCCTTCTAGGACAGTCAATTAATGCCATACCCCAACCACCTGCTGTATCAGGTTCTCATGCTCCAGGCCACTATATACTCACCCTAATTGCCCCAGGGCCAAGTACTCTACAACCAAGGACAGTCCCTATACTCCAGAGCCACTGAAATCATTCAAATTAGCCACTCCTATGCCTGCATGCTCTGCCTTACCCTCCCCTTCCCACAGAAACCACAATAGTGCCCACAGTTCCCTCATATTCCTCTGCATCATGACTGACCAAGGTGCATCCCCCAAGTGGTTCTTCATGGGGTGCTGTGTTCTCCCAGGGAGCTGTATTTCTTCTCTTGATTTGCATCTGCTCTCACCAAACCTCATCCATGGTAATATAGTTAAAACACTGAGTTACTATAACAAGCTCAAGTCCCCTGTTAACCTGCACTAGGCATGTCACTAGTGCAGTAAGTTCAACTTTACTTCTTTAAGCCATTGAGGTCTTGAGGTTGTTGATTACTGTAGTATCAGCCCACTCTGACTGAGTACTACTGCCCAGTCTCATCTTCCCAATTCCCTTTTCAATTTTCTTTAGGAAATCATTTCTCTCTGACTCATGTGGTTCCGATGTGTTGATTCCACTCTCTTGCTTCAGGATAAAACATGTCACCCAAGCCCAGAAAATCAGCATAATTCGTCTGTCTTTAAAAAGTATCCGAAATCTGACCACTTACTTCCATCTTCACGCTCCTGGCCCATGCCAACATCATTTCATCACTGGATAACCGCACCTGCCTCTTATCTGGCTCCCACGGTCTCTTCTACAGTCTATTTTCAGTGTAATAATCAGAGGGGTTACTATGAAATCAGTTTGGAAACATAACTCACTTCATTTTACTCCTGTTCAAAACTCTCCTAGACCACACATCTTACTTGGGAAAAGACACAGTCCTTACAGTAATCAACAAAGTCCTATCTGATTGTCTACCTGTTACTCCCGTCCTCTCCTTCTCTTTCTTTCTCCCAGCTCACTTCATTTCAGTCACATTGGCTGTCTTATTCTGTTTGTCCTGCTGTAACAAAATGTCTGAGACTGAGTAATTGATAAATAACAGAAATTTATTGCTCACAGTTCTGGAGACTGGGACGTCCAAGATAAAGATTCTGGCATTTTTGATGTTTGGCTAAGGCCCATTCCTCATTATAGCATCTTCTAGGTGTCTTTACAAGGCAGAAGGTAAAAGGGCACAAAGGATCTGAGCTAGTTCCCTCCCACCCTTTTAGAAGCCACTAGTTTATTCATGAGGGCAGAGCCTTCATGACTTAGTCACTCCCCAAAAGGCCCCACCTCTTAATCCCACCACAATGGGAATTAAGTTTCAACATATGAATTTGGGGTGAAGAGGGGACATTTAGACCCTAGCACTGGTCTCCTTGCTTTTCACAAATATGCCAGACTTGCCCCTGTCTCAGTCGTTGGTACTAGCCGTCCGCTCTACCTGCAGCACTCTTCCCCCATACATGATTCACTCCATCATCTCCTTCCAATCTTCATTCAGATGCCACTTTCTGGGGGAAGCCTCTGTAACACCCAAAAGAAAACTCCAATCTGTGACTCCCAGTGTTCCCTATCCTTCTTCCTTAGTGTATTGTTGATCATAG
The DNA here is from genome assembly GCF_001698545.2 of Rhinopithecus bieti. NCBI lineage: Eukaryota > Metazoa > Chordata > Mammalia > Primates > Cercopithecidae > Rhinopithecus > Rhinopithecus bieti. The sequence continues at coordinate 92,758 of NW_016804853.1, forward strand.
CACCATCTGCAATGCCATATGTTTTAGTCATCTGGCTTCACTAGAATATAAACTGCATGAGAGCAGGGACTTTTACCTGTTGTATTCACTGCTGTATTCCCAGGGTTGGGAATAGTATTTAGCACATAATAACTGTCATAAATATTTGTGGAATAAATGATAGAATAAATGAATGAATTCCATCTCTTGAAGCACAGTTATTCATTCAAGAATAGGCGTATGACCCAAACCAGACCAAGACTTCTTAATTTCAGAGACTCTGGTTGTCATTACTGGAAATTTGTGACAGAGACTGACAGCAATCAACAAATTCATGAGCTCCTGCCCGTGGTGTGAAACTGTGGCTAGAAAGCAGTTGCTCAGTCTGGGGCTACATTTTCTAGCCCTTCCTGTGTCCATGTTTGGTCATGTGGTCAAATTTCACTAAAGAGAGTTGAGAGAAGGTGCAGAGTAAACATTCTTTAAAAAATGATTGCAGTTTCTCCACGCTTTCCTTCCCTATTTGCTAAGAAAACTCTGAGCCCTAAAGGATGGTGGGCCCTGAATCACTGCATGGAGAAAAGCCACTCACTAACAAGGAACACCTGCATCCAGATGTCATAAGAGAAAACAAATAAGCTCTTTTTGCTAATCATGAAGACAATTAATTTTAAGAAGTTGCATCTTACAGCAGCTAGCATTATGCTAATTAATTCAAACTGGCTGCTGAGAGTACAGGGTGTAAGCCTGGGGTATCAAGGGCTACTGAGATAGGGAGACGAGAGGTTCTGCCTGGGAACAACCTCCCTGAACTCGCTGATCACAGAGGAAAGCAGATGTGGGGAAACACCAGATTCACAATGACATCATTTGAGCCCCTAGATGAAGTTAGTTCTCCCAGTGAACTCTTTCCATTATCTGAATCAGTAAATCATCCTTTTTCACTCAAGCCAGTGTGAGGTGAGTTTTCTGTTTCCCAAAACAGAAAGTCCTGACTGACAGCAAGTAGGTGGAGAAAAGTGCAAAAAGAAGATCCAAATGAAGTTTAAAACAAGATCGTGGTGGACCTTGACCCCTTAAGAACTTTGGAACTTATAAGCCATTGGCTTTTGTAAGAAAGGCACCAGATGAGGATCTGAGAATCTGAAACATCTTATTATAGAACTAGCAACAGCCATTGCTCTTTTCCAAAGGTGTAATCCACATCAGAACTCAAATGTTTTTCTTGCCTACTGGAAGCAATCTGTTCTCACTCCATATGCCCTTCTGAACCTATCCTGTACTTCTGCAATTTTCCGCTATGATAGAAACATTTTAAACTTTAAAAGACAGAAAGAAAATTGGGGTCCAATTTTCTTCAAGCAGTGGGGGTCTTGAGCACTTTCAACAGTGTCACTGAAGACCAAGAACTCTTTCACCAGTCACTAACGCTTCAGGTCAATAATCTTGCTGACAGCTGTTGTGGAACAGAGTATTCCAATCCACTTGAAATTGCTTTTAAAGCTATTTAAATTCCTAGAATGTTAAAACTGAAGGAAGCTTTCCTCCTGTGTGATGTTGTTGATGTTTCTTAACCTCTCTGTGCTTCAATGTCCACATCAATATAGTGAATATTAAACAGGTTGTTGTAAAAAAAAAAAAAAGTTACATGCAAAGCACCTAGAAATGTGTCTTTTATATAATAACCTATCAATTTAGCTATAATTTTTATTATAATTTATTTTATTATTATCTTTTCATTATTATTTATCTTTCATTATTATTATTAATTGAGTGCATACTGTATACATGGCTCTGGTTTTGAAACAGATGATGTTTTAGATGATACCAGGGGTATAGCAGTAAACAGATAGATATGTTTCTTGCCTTCATGGAAGTTACAATCTAATAAAGGAAATGGGCAAGAAGATAATTATGCACATAGGTACTAAGTTACAACAGGAATAAATGCTACCATGAGCATACACCAAAGTTAACAGACAGTCAAGCCCTGAGCGGCCTGCTCATGTTCCCCCGGCCCACCCAGAATAAGATTGTGTGGAACTTCCTCATACTTATTTTACAACTTACTGTTGTTTTTTCCCTAGAATCACACAGAGTAGTTAAAGTGGGGATTGGCATAATCTTTTTCAGAGCTTAAGACCTCCTAAATATTTTAACAAAGCGGAGAAAGAAAGGAGAGAGTTTTCTTTTAATAAAGGCTAATCCAAATTATGTTACTATAATAAAAATTTCTTGAAATAACTGGTTTCTTAATGGACATTCAGAAATCTTAAGAAACAAACATAGATTGTTCTAGGGGCACGTTACTGTGGAAGCTTGACATGCTTGTCAGCAGACAGGTAGACACAAGGAAAATGCAATATGGGTGAGTGCTTATTCCCTGGGAAGTCTAGTGCACGTTAGTTTGTGGGAAAGGCAGCAAAAGCAGAACAGATGAGGCAACTAGGTAAAGGCAAAAACTTTTCCCTAAGTTATTTGACATTTTAAAGTCTTAGACGCAAGGCGAGCAACACTCATTATCTCATTATTTCCTATGGGACAATCCAGTTCAGTTAATTATCATTAAGGCTTAACTAGAAATTCAATACGTTATGCAAATGTTCCATTTATATACTGTCATGTCAAGCCAATACTGAAATGTAGCTATAGTTAAAAGGTGTAGATGAAACCCTGGTTCTCTTCCAGAGACATTTCAAAAACAGTGAATGGCACTCCCTAGCCCAAGCACAATAGAATAAATCTCACAGATAGTTATGGTCATATTACCAGAACGGCAGGAGACTGATGGTCAGTCTTCTTTTTTCTACAGAAATTGAGGTGTAATTACTAGTTACTTCCAAAGAGCAGCATGACTTTTTGTGTCACTTACCAGGAACAAATATGTAAGATAAGACACACCATCCAGTCTCAATGCAGGACAGAGAAATACAAGCCTCCCAGAAGAGGAGTTGGGCCAGGGTACAGGTAGAAACTCTAGGAAACAAGCCCTATTTTAGAAATGGAAGGAAAGAGAGATGCTGTCCACCCTGGTCAAACCCACATATTCTAGACTACAGTGATTCACTATACATCAAGTAGGCCAGGTCTTTGCTAGTGTGGTTCCCACTGCCTGCAATGTCCTTCCATTATCTCGTCTTGCAAACACCAAATTGCTGGCTGTGGGAACCCAAATGAGTCATTTACCTCTAATGGAGGTGATTATAGTAACTACTTGACTGGCTTAATGGGAGGAGTAAATACAATATTGTATTTACGTATCTACCACATTGCCTAGAACACAATAAATTCTCAATGTTTATATTCATAATAATAAAATAATTAAAATGTATCAAGAGCTTACCTTGAATAGCACACTGTTCAAAGGGCTTTACATTATTGCTTTATTTAATACTTACAACACCTTGATCAGCCAGGTACCATTATGCAAATGAGGAAACTAAGGTACGAGAGGTGAATTAACCTGCCCAAGGTCACACAGCTAGTAAATGATGGAACTGGGACCTCTGACTTAAAGAATCAGGAAGTATGTAAGAATGGTGATCAACAGCAAATTGGCAGATGAACTACTGCTGAGAGTGGCTTCCAACTCAAAGAAAAGAAGGATATTTGAAAATACACATAGCACAGTATAGCCTAGAGTCCTAAGTCAACAAAATGAGATAGAAATGGGGTATAGCTAGAGACCTGCACTTGCCTTCAGAAAGTCTACTGTGAAAATATGTTTCTGCACTCCCTTGGATCTTTATTTTAACTGTGTAGCTGTATACTTGAGTTCTGTTCTAGGCTGAAGTCGTTTTTAGAAATAGACAAGGTATAAATTAAAAATAAATGCCTACATACATATTGGATGAGAACCACCTGGTTTAATAACAGCTTACAAGAAATGAATTTAAAGGTTTTAGCTGACTGCAAGTTTATTTTGAATCAGCAGTGTGAGGAGGCACTCAGAAAAGACTTTGATCTTAAAACATGTCTATAGAAGCTAAGTGTCCTAAACAAGAGAAGTGAAAGTCCTTCTTTACTTTCACCCAGCCCCAGGTGTTTGGTTCTGAAGACTGCATCTGAGGAAGGATGCTGGCCAACTGAAGTGTGCCCCAAAGAAGGCGACATTGACAGGAAAGGTTCTTAAAACCCTGTCATATGAGGATGGGCTACACTTAAAAGAACAGGAGAGTTAGAGGAACTGTGATCTAGAGAAAGAATAGATAAGTAGTAGGATTTCTCTGCAAGGCTCCAGGGGATACAGCATAGAGCCGGAAGCTAAAGCAAAAATGATTCCAACCCAATATGAAGAAAAATTGTCTAACAAAAACAAAATGAGCTACGTGTAAAGGACCAGACACTGGAAACCAGGTTACAAATGGTCACCAATGGTTAGGGCAGATACAACTCCTTACGTTGGCTTGCAAGGCCCTGTGTGTCAGGTCCTTACTTGCCTCTCCAGAACCCAGGTTCTTTCCTGTCTCTGCATCCTGCGCCTCTGCCCTTAATCAGTCCCTCATATACAAACTGATTTGTCCCATCGCAGGCCATTTGCTCATGATTTCCCTCCACCTAGAATGTTTTGCCATTCCCTCATCACCTTGTTCATTCTTCCTAGTGCTTCAGATCGCTTATTAAGAGTCAATTCCTGGCCGGGCGCGGTGGCTCAAGCCTGTAATCCCAGTACTTTGGGAGGCCGAGACGGGCGGATCACGAGGTCAGGAGATGGAGACCATCCTGGCTAACACGGTGAAACCCCGTCTCTACTAAAAAATACAAAAAACTAGCCGGGCGACAAGGCGGGCGCCTGTAGTCCTAGCTACTTGGGAGGCTGAGGCAGGAGAATGGCGTAAACCCGGGAGGCGGAGCTTGCAGTGAGCTGAGATCCGGCCACTGCACTCCAGCCTGGTGCGACAGAGCGAGACTCCATCTCAAAAAAAAAAAAAAAAAAAAAAAAAAAAAAAAAGAATCAATTCCTCTAGGCTGGGTGCAGTGGCTCACGCCTGTAATCACAGCACTTCGGGAGGCCGAGGTGGATGTATCACTCGAGGTCAGGAGTTCAAGACCAGCCTGGCCAACATGGTGAAATCCCATCTCTACTAAAAATACAAAATTAACTGGGTGTAGTGGCACCCTCACACCTGTAATCCCAGCTACTTGGGAGACTGAAGCAGGAGAATCACTTGAACCTGGAAGGCAGAGGTTGCAGTGAGCTGAGATCACACCATTGCACTCCAGACTAGATAACAGAACAAGACTCCGTCTCAAAAAAAGAAAACAAAAGAGTTACTTCCTATAAGGATTTCTCTGACAACCCAGATTAAGCTCATCCCCATTTGGGGCCTCTCAGAGACTTGTTTATCTTACTATTAGAGTTTTGTGTTTTTATGTCACTTTTTAGTATTTATTATACACACAGACGCATACATGCACACACAAACACATATAAACTCCATGAAAACAGTCATCTTGTCTTGTTCACTGCTGTGTTCCCAGATCCTTGTACTTAGTATGTTTTCAATATACATCTCTGTTAAATGGATGGACAGGCAGGTGCGTGGATAGATGAATGGAAAGATGGATGAGATGTACACACAAAGTTCCTGCAAATATGTGAGAATGGATTACATAAAATTTTATAAGAAATTTTTCATCAACGTATATCCAACACACAGAGAAGTACATGAGTGGATTAAATAAATGTTTATGGCCTTTCAAATTCTAATTATATGCGTCACTGCCATTTTGTTCTCCTTGCCTCAGTCTACTATTTCAAGATATCTGGAAACTTAGTGTCCCCAAAGGCATTCATATTTTTCCTTGACTTCTCACTTGAATCCCACCAAAATTGTACTCCACTGCTCCTTTGAGCCACCTTTGTAACTGCCACTGATATTTGAAGTTCTTGAAGCAGGAAGATAGTGTTTTAGCCCCTAGACTTCGCACTGCCTAGGAGTCACACTGCTTTCCATGCAGAAGGAGGAAGGCCTTTCTCCTTACTTTAGGGCACATGCTGTCCAAGGGTTCCAAAGAGATATGCTCACAGCCAAGGGTATTAACAGAGTTTAGTGGAATAGCTCCATCAAGTCAGAGCTCACAGGACACACCCCCACATACACAAAAACAAAACCACAGAGAGGCTGGTCTTAGAAGCTGATTCAATCATAAAAACCAAGAACTGCATGCCAACTCACTTCCCAACAATCAAAGCCATGTCATTGTACCAGGAACCCTCTTTCTTCAAGATCAATGTTATTCCATTAAGCTCCTTGATCCTTCCTGAAAATATACCTATGTAGGGGCTGCCCCACCAGTTCATCCAGGATGTCCAGAAATGCCCCAGCCTGAGCAGTGGTGAAGCTGAGAGGTCAGCTGGAACTCCCTGCTACAGAGGCATTACGACCTGCCAAGCTTTGAAACAGCAAGCCAAAGAATGCCTGACATAGACTCAGCTGCAGGCACCATATAAAACAAAATGATACTTAAGAATTCCTACCAGCTCATAAATCCATCTCGCCTCCTCCACCATCCATTCTTTGCCAACCCTAAGTGGCAGCACCTGCTTTTTGAATCTGGAGGCAGAAGGTAGAGTGAGGTCCTGTCCTGGGCCTGTTTGCCCCGGGTCCACGTTCCCCCTTATCTGCTCTGTTCTGTATCCTAGCAGGACTGCAGGCTGTGCTTCCCAGGCTGCCATTGCAGCTTGCTTCTTGCCAGGTTTGGCCAATGTGGGACACTGGTAAGAGATTGAAAAGCAGGAAGAGGGAGAAGCTGGGATATTTTTCCCAGGCATCTCCCGCAGTGACTGTATTTCCTTCATGCTCTTAGTTCACTCTAGACAGGGCCACCATGGTCCAGCTTACTCAGGCAACTCCAGTTCCCTCAGGCTTGAATTATACTCTCTCCTCCCTTTGTCCCCCCAGCCTTGGCGTGGTAGAGGCTTCCTATGACTTCCATCTCTGGCTGCCTCACTGTCCCTTGCTTGGCATCTCAGCCTTTCCTTTTTTTTTTTTTTTTTTTTTTTTTTTTTTTTTTTTTTTGAGACAGACTCTCGCTCTGCAGCCCAGGCTGGAGTGCAATGGTGTGATCTCGGCTCACTGCAGCCTCCGCTTCCTGAGTTCAAGTGATTCTCATGCCTCAGCCTCCAAAGTAGCTGGGATTACAGGTGCCTGCCAATACACTAGGCTAATTTTTGTATTTTTAGTAGAGATGGGGTTTTGCCATGTTGACCAGGCTGCTCTCAAACTCCTGGCCTCAAGTGATCTGCCTGCCTCGGCCTCCCAAAGTGCTGGGATTACAGGTGTGAGCCACTGCTCCTGGCCTGCATCACAGCCTTTTAATTGCCTATGTATCCCATTGTCTCCATGAAAGGCCCTCCATATTAAATATTCAAGTAATTTTTGTTTCCTGGCTAAACCATGACTAGTGTCAATACCTAAGGGAATAAAGCATCACTCTTTACCCTATGATTGTTTGTTAGTAATAATGAGCTTTGATAACTTTAATTCACCTCTGATTCAATATATGGAATATGTAGCTTGAATAGTGAGCTCTCTTCATCCCTAGCAGTTTTTAGTTAGGGGATGAGCTATGTACTTAGGGGGGTTATTTTGGCCAGACACTAAGATGCATCATTTTAAAATTCCTTTGCTTCCCCGATGCAGATTCAATCTTGAGAGATGCTATAAGAGTTTCCTAACTTGTCTCTCTGCTCCTACTCTTGACTTCTCAATAATCTATCTTTGACATAGCAGCCTGAGTGAGGCTTTTTAAAATGCACATTGGCCAGACGCAATGACTCATGCCTATAATCCCAGCACTTGCTAAGGAAAGCAGATTGCTTGAGCTCAGAAGTTCAAGACTAGCCTGAGCAACATAGCGACACCCTGTGTTTACAAAAAAAATTAAAAATTAGCCAAACGTGATGGTGCATGGCTGTAGTCTCAGCTACTTGGGAGGCTAAGGCAGGAGGATCACTTGAGCCTGGGAGTTCAAAGCTGCAGTCAGCCATGATTATACCACTGCACTCCGGCCTCCAGCAAGACCCTATGGCAAACCACAATTTTTAAAAAAACACATCGGATCATGTCACTCCTCTGCGTAAAGCCTTCTAATGACTTCCCATTGCACTCAGAATAAAATCCAAACATCGCCCCCCATGCTCTACGTGGCCCTCTGTCATCTGCTGCTTGCCTGTCCCTGCCTCCACATCTCCCACCTCTGCATCTCCCTGGCTCATTGGCTCCTTTCTGGTCATCACATTCCCAGTTCATTTGTGACTTGGGGACTTCATGATGTGGTTCCCTCTAGTCCCAGAACCTCACATGGCTGTCTTGTCTCGCCATTCAAGTCCAACTTAAATTACCTCTGTACCCCTCAATCATTTTCTATCTTTTCAATCTTCCCCCCCCCCATAGCACTACCAATCAACAATAATTAGCTGGTTCATTTATTGGTTTCCTCATGTGTGAGCACAACCCCTACTATATCCCCTACTTGTTCCCCTACTTACCATCTTACCTTATTCCCCGACTACATCCCCAACATTAGAATAGTCAAGGCACATAGATATTTGTTGAATTAATGACCAAATCTGCATTTCTCAGATAAGAAGACTGAAGCCCACTCGTGGTTAGTGACATGTGTAAGGTCTCTCAGCCTAAGAACTGATGCCATACCTTTTTGGGCGCTGCTATCCCAGACCTTCCAATGCTATAGCCAATAATTTACACAGAATGGACAAGAGATCAGCCCCTCCTTGAACTCTTCTGTAGAATATTTATTTAAGAACATACTGCCTCTTAGTACTTTAGATCTCCATGAACTTTGGCCTCATGAAAACCAAGTAAATAAACAACCACTATCAGTTCTACATTGAATTTCTTTGTGAATATACTCATTGTTGAAATGTGATTTTCCTGGTGAGAGATCCTCATCTAAATGAGCATATGTTTGTATCTCTATACAAACGTTTATAGAGATATACATCCTCCTTCCCTTCTTTCACTTGCCCTTGGCAATTGGTTCTTGAATTTCTACCTGGTGGAAAGACCCACCATGGTGCTATGTTCTGTTCAAAGATGTTTGCCTCGAGGTCCTGGTAGTTCTTGTTTTAATTTGACATTAAAAATAAATAACAAAGAATTACTCAGTAGGCTTAGAAATCCTATCCACCTCAGCTGAGCTCCAAAGCATGCCAAGAATCTAAAAGATCCGACAGAGCTCCCAGCATATCCTTCAGGGAAACTAAATGAAGTATACCACACACATGCCAGTGGCCAGGCTCACGGAGAGCAGCGCTGTCACGGCTCCTCTGCCAAAGGCAGGAAGAAAGGGTTGGACGTAGATTTCAAGATCAAGCTCTGCTCATGGAACTGAACTCTGAAGATATTCCTGGGGGCAGCCAGGAGAACATGTCTAAGGTAATCATATTTTCCCAGACTAAAAATTAGGACACACAAGCAGAGAAGAGAATGTTTCCTTTTTGTTTTGGTGTCTGTGTGTGTGTTGATTTTATGTATCTAAAGAAGCCAGTAAACTTTAGAATTAACCTCAAATTGTTGGACTTTCCAGGATCTTGGAACGGCTTGGTTTCTGGGAGATAACTGGAAAGCACATCTTAAAACAGGGTTGTCTAAAAAAAAAAAAAAAAAAAAAAAAAAAAAAAAAAAAATTCTATTTATGCATCCCTGTGGCTACCTTTAACTCAGTTCCTAAAAGAGACCCAAAGATTTACACTTTGGGCCAGGTGCAGTGGCTCATGCCTGTAATCCCAGCACTTTGGGAGGCCGAGGCAAGTGGATTACCCGACGTCAGGAGTTCAAGACCAGCCTGCCAACATGACAAAACCTGAAACCCCATCTCTACTAAATACAAAAATTAGCTGGGTGTGGTGGCACGTACCTGTAATCCCAGATACTCAAGAGGCTGAGGCAGGAGAATTGCTTGAACCTGGGAGGTGGAGGTTGCAGTGAGCTGAGACTAAAACATCACACTCAAGCCTGGGCAACAGGACAAGACGCCACCTCAGAAGAAAGAAAAAAAAAAGGGGGGGGATTTCCACTTTGGGCAAAGAAACTTTCAATGGCTCAACTTGCCTGCAAACTACACTGGAAAAACTTTAGGCCAAAACTGAGGACTCTCTCTACAAACCTACAAACCTAAGTTCATCCCCTTTTTCAAATTGTATTAGTCAGCATAGACTAGGCTTATGCGGCAGTAGCAAATAACCCCCAAACCACAGCCTGTTCACTTGGTATATTTCTTGCTTAAACTACACATCCAGCAGAAATGCCCAGGGTGCCCTGCATCACAGATTTACTCAGGGACTTTGGCCAGCAAAGGTTCCATGATCTTGTCATGGCACATCTAGAACACAAATCTGCCCACTTCTTTGATACTGCAACAAAAGAGGGGCTGGAAAATTGTCGACAAGTTTTTCAATGCCTGATCCCAGAAGTGATGCATGTCCCTTCAGGTCATGCTGCTTTGGCCTGTAGTAATCATGTGGCCTCGCCTACCTTCACAGAGGGCTGAGACATGGAGAGGAGCAATGCAATATGGAGTGAGACCTCTTGGCAGTGCCCTGCAAACCCTCCAGCCCTCAAGAAGAATTGACTACTTATTTAAAAGCCCCTTAGAATCGGGCAGAACTAGGCTCAGTTCCCAGCTCCTCCATTTAATTCCTTGCATGACATTTGACTATCTAAACCCTCTAAGCCACAGTTTCTTCACGTATGGAATGGGGGAATAATAATACATACAGATCAAGTTATTTTTAGAATTAAATGAGCAGATTTATGTAAAGTGCTCAGAATGGTGTCTGATACATAGGGAATTCTCAATACATGGTATTTATGATGATGAAAATGAAGAACATTATAATGATGATGCTATTCTATTCCATAATTATAGCAACTTTAGGAATTTGTTGCCTGAGCCTTTTTGATGTCCATGTCCTCAGTACTAACACAGTATCTGGCCTGCAATAGATACTCAGAAATGTTAAACTTTTGTTGAACTTAGCTGACACATTAACTTAGCTGACATCTCAGTACTTCTTGAGTATTCTCCCCTCTAAGCCATAATTCTTTTGCTTTTGCTATTTCCCTCAACCAGAATGCCCTGCTAATATCTCTCTGCCTTTTCTTTCTGTCTTTCTTTCTGTCTTTTTTGAGACGGGGTCTTGCTCTCTTCCCCAGGCTGGATGATGCAATTATCACAGTTCACAGTAGCCTTGACCTCCCAGGCTCAAGTGATCCACCCACCTTAGCATCCCAAGTAACTGGGACTACAGGAATACACCACCACACCCAGCTAATTTTTGTTTTGTTTTGTTTTTGTAGAGATGTGGTTTTGCCATGCTGCCCAGGCTGGTCTTGAACTCCTGGGCTCAAGCAGTCCATCCACCTCAGCCTCCCAAAGTGCTGATATTACAGGCGTGAGCCACCATGCCTGACTATCTCTCTACCTTTACAATGCTGCTCATCCTTCAGTCCTTCTCCATCACAAAGCTTCAATGAGTCAAATTAGTCCTGCAGGCCCCTATTTCCCTTTCCTCAGAAGTTCTACTTCTCTTCTTGTCAATAATGACCGTGATTATTTGACTATCTCACATTCAACATCTTGGTCCTCCAACAAGACTCTAGGCCTCTAAGAAGTAGAGACTGTGTATTTTGGACTCTCAGTAACAATTCATAACAATAACGATAACAACAAATATTATTATTTAGCATCTATAAGCCAATGACTATACAACAGCATTTCTCAAACTTTAGCATGCCTCAGAGTCACTTGGAGGGTTTATTAAAACACAGATTGCTGGCCAGGTGCAGTGGCTCATGCCTGCAATCCTAGCACTCTGGGAGGCCAAGAAAGGTGGATTGCCTGAGGTTAGGAGTTTGAGACCAGCCTGGGCACCATGGCAAAACCCCGTGTACGCTAAAAATACAAAAAATTAGTCAGGCATGGTGGTGTGTGCCTATAATCCGAGCTACTCGGGAGGCTGAGGCACAAGAATCGCTTGAATCTGGGAGGTGGAGGTTGCAATGAGCTGAGATTGTGCCACTGCACTGCAATCTGGGCGACAGAGCGAGACTCCGTCACACACACATACACACACACACACACACACACACACACACACACACACACACAGATTGCTAAGCCCAACCCCCCAGAGTTACTGATTTAGTAGATCTGGTGTAGGACCTGAGAATTTGCATTTTTTTCTCCCCCTCCTATTGTAAGAATTTGCATTTCTAAGGTGTTACCAGGTGATGCTGATGCTGATGCAGCTGGTCCAGTGACTACACTTTGAGAACCACTGTTCTGCAAGATGTTTTACATTTGACATTATATTTAATCCTCACAATCAGCCTTTAAGGCAGACAGTGGTTCCTCATACAGAGTTGAAGAAACAGCTCTCTGTGAAGTTAAAGAAGCTCAAATCGCACGGCCAGGTTCACCCTGCTGGGAAGCAGCATATGCCAGATTGTGACTCAACCCTGGCCAAACCTTTGCTCTAAACCATTACAATAATTGTTCATATTGATTATATTGTGACATAGAACAGTTTATTACTGATTTAAATAAAATGTCAACCTTCCCTTTTCATTAAAATTCTAATCAAATGCTAATGCCCAGGAACATTAGTGTATGCGGCACTCTTAAGGAAGTTTGCTCCACTTAGAATAAATATGAATATCTTTCCCAATGACCAAAGCCCTAAACCAGAAGCAGAATTGTAGTAGCAAGGAAGACACAATAGCCACAAGCACTGCCCCAGGCAAGTGACTGACTTCAGGGCCTTTCTTCTTTGAGACGATGCCTGATTCCTTCCTCCGGGACTCCCACCTTTCCTCGGTGTTTGCCTTTTATGCTCCAGTTGACATTTTGACTATTTCCTAAGACATTTGGTAAATACAAAAATACACTGAAAGAGTACAGCACTTCCTCAGAGTAGCATCTGTATAGGTTTAGCACCCAGAAAAATCCTGGGAGACCAAGCGTCTTTTCTTGTGACCATATTGCCCTCTAGGGGCCGTTCTTTTCCAGACACTGTTGCTTCTGTGCCCAGTAAATTCTCCTGAAGTTTGAAGATGGGCAATCTCACACTCACGGGGCCGTGAGATTTGGGGGAGTTCTGTCTGTTGAGAACAGGGAAAGAGAGACCAAAAGTGACATGTATGACCCTCTCCCACTTCTAAACCCCTTTTCCTACAGAAAACCAAGAGTCCTAAAGAGTCTATCCTTGTCTAGTCTAATCATTGGGCCACACCTAGAAATCATGCTCGAGGACAGGGCAGACAAAGGCAAATAGAGATGCATGGGACATGTGAAAAAGAATGATCAAGATGGTAAAAAGGACTCAAGACCAGGGAGCACATAGTTATAGGAATGGATAATATCTAGCCAGGAGAAGAGGATACTTGGGACACTGCAAAGCCTCGTCAGATATCTCAGAAGTTGGCAGCATTTCCACAATCCTGTTCTGCAAGAAGCGAACCAGTATTTTATGAAGAAGGTTCTGAGGACAAATACATTTAAGGAACATGGATTTCATCAATACACAACCTTTTAATACACTCTAAGCCTTGTCAGTCTCTAAGGGGGCAAAGAGTACAGTGTGTTTGCCAAAGTTATTTGGCCAGAAAGTCTTTTCCCCCAGGAATGTCTTCCAACCTGTCATGGGACACTGGTTTTCATAGAAAACACGTGGGGATCATTAACATTCACATTTGTCCAGGACAAAAGGGGGACACTCGTCTTCCTAGATCCAAATTCAGACAGACTTGAAAATAACTGTGCTTAGGCTTGTTCTGCACAGCTCCAAGGGCAATAATATTACCATAAATTGGCATAACACTTTACAGGTTACAATGCACCCCTTTTACATTCTCTCATTTCATCCTCGCAGCAATTATGAGAGCATGCCACCCTGCAACCCTGGGTTTGTTTAATTGAACCAACTGAGGCTCAGATAAATTAAGTGACTTGTCAAAGGACATGTGACTAGTAAATAACAGACCTGAACCTAGAATTAAAGTCATCTCACTCCCACTTTACTGTTTTTTTTTTTCTCCTGAGCCAAAGGAAAGGTGAATCTAGCAAATTCCACACCCCTGGAAATATTTAAGAACTGACCGAAGTCTACTTCACAGCCATAAAACCACTCGCTTTTATAAGTTCGTAACTTCCTGTACCAAACTCATCTATTTCTCCCAAAAAAATTCTCTGAGGTATAAATTACATTACATGTGTTTTGGGATGGGGAAATTGAGGCTCAGGAAGGTCAAGTGACCTGTTCTAGGTCATATAGTCAGATCTTCTTGACTCCACAGCCACATGGCGGCTTTGGGGAAGCTTTAAGTATCCCAAGGAGATTCACGATGTCTGAAGTTTAAATGCTCTTGGAGAGTCTATATCTTATGATAGATTTTTCACTGCCAGTGCCCCTGCCCCCATCCCCTCCTTCAGCCTTAACAGAAGGCTCATTTGTTCAAGCAAAATGCCAGCCAGAAACAAATAGTAACAATATCCCTAATTATCTCCCCAAGGTGGTTTGCCAAGAGTGTGGTTTCCGATATAACTCTCTTTTTGTAATTTATGAACACATTAAGGCTACTTTTTATTTTGGGGGTTGGATACAGAAGGAAGGACCCGCTTCTTCTAGGAAAATACTGACAGCAGTGAAACCCTTAATATTCACAGGTTTTCTTAAAAGAGACATTCTGTCAACCCCTTCTCCTTATAATCCGAGGTGTTAATCAGTTTTATAGTTTTGTTATTACCTACACTTCTCACTTCTTCATCTGCTTTGTAAAAATTAAAATAAGGAGACCAAAAACCTTCCAAACATTTTAACAACAAAAGCTTGGGGACTAGGCAGAAAGATGTGATTATAGATCACAGCCCGTTCGAATTTTGTCCGACAAAACAGAATAAGTTCTCATGACTTAAAGGTAACCTTGAATCAGTGACCACTGAAAATCATTTGAATGAGTATGTCTTTATCCCTATCCGTCATCAATCCTTGTACAGGAATATCACATGTGTCATTTCAAATAGTGGGTAGAGCTCCAAACTCAGAAATAGCACATCTAGCTAGGGATGCTTTGTTTAATCCCTGTGTTAGTTTTCCTAGGGCTACGATAACAAAATACCACAGACTCTGTGGCTTAAACAACAGAAATGTATTTATTTCCTCACAATTCTGGAGGATAGATTGTCCAAGATCAAGGCGTCAGCAGGGTTAGTTTCTCCTGGGGTCTCTCTCCTTGGCTTGCAGATGGCCCTCTTCTCTTTGTCTTTCCAAGGTCTTACCTCTGTGGCTGTGTGCTAATCTTTTCTTATAAGGATACGAGTCACACTGCATTAGGGACCACTCATATTACTTCATTTCACTTTAATTATCCCTTCAAAGGCCTTAACTCCAAATACAGCCATATTCTGAGGCACTGGGGGTTAAGACTTCAACATACGAATTTAGGGGAATATAATATAGCCTAAAACAATCCCCAATATTTATTCAGCACCAACTATGTATGAAGAGCAAAACTGGCAAAGGCCTTGCTCTCTTGGATCCTACATTTTGGTGGGTAATGCAACAAGAATCTCTAATAGGTACTTGGCAGTTGCTGGGGGTGATAGTCCTAATCATAGTCACGGACAAAGTTGTAGTCACGGTCAAAGTTCACGTCATAGTTCACGTCACGCGGGTAGTCTTTTATCACTGTTAACCTTTATTGGAAAGCCAGAGCCCTGGGAGTGGGAGAGTTTCTCAGCTTTTTACTCACTACCAATGCGTAAAGGACAGGCTGGTGATTACCTGGTTGTGCACCCAAGCTGGTACCTCTGAAAGGACAGCTGGACCATGAAGATGTTTTCTCTTTTGTTTCTTCTCTGAAGCAAGGTGGACGTTCCACCCTGACCCATGATTCCTGCTCTAAGGCTGTTTTTGCATGGATGGGCTAGTGAGACCCTAGATATCAAGAAGCCTCTAAAATAGCAATGAATTGGGAGTCACTAGTCCTACGTCCAAATCCCACCTCTGATACTTACTGACATTGTGCAAGTCGCTTCACCTCAGGCCTGAATTTCCTTACTTATAAGTAAGAAGATTAAATTATATCAATTTTTTCAAGCTGTGCTCTGAGGCAAATGTACACACTGTCTGTGTGCAGAAACTGCACAATGCCACACAGCGGTCCTGCTCTTCAGGAACCCAGGGGTTCCACAGATATAAGGTAGGGAAGGTAGAGGGATGGGAAGCCAATCTGCTGCCTCCACTTCAATCACAGCAGTTCTACTTTTCATCCTTCTATCTTGCCCTTCTGCATAACATTTTGTGAAGTCTTTGCAGCTCAAAGATTCTGAAAACCATTAATGACTCAAAGGCTGATTCCATTGCTAATACCCTGTGATGATGACTCTATGTACCATAAAAAGAACTCCTGGGGATGGGGCATTCCCAGCAGCCACTCTGGGTTTAGGGTCAGAGACTGTGCTTCCTTCTCACTAGACTCCACTCTCTCCAGGATGGGTGACCTGATTGTATTCAGGAGGTTAGAAAATGTGTCACATTGCCCAGAGGTGTCAGGGGTGGAGGCAGGGAATATCGCACTCCTGTCTAGGAAAATTTCATTCCATTTGGTGGCTTAGGCTTTTCAAGCAGTTATAGAATCCCCCCTCATTAAGCCTTCTAAATTTATTCCTCTTCTTCACCACTCAGAGCTGCATGACACTTGGTGCTGTCACAGCCTGTCGGAATTGAGGAATCCCACGTTGCTGTTTATTTTTAGCTTCACTTGCTTACATTTTAATTTCAGACTCTGCTGGGAGTTTTCTCTCCTTCACAGTCTTAAATTGGTAAGAAGATCCGGGTCTTTAGGCACAAGGTTTTAAGTCTACCAGTGTCTCTGAGGGAGACCCTGTGGTTGATACATGACAATGCCTCTATGTGATTCAGTAAGTGTTTACTATTTGCAAGTCACATTCTAGAACCCTTAGAGATTTTGAGAATGAATCTGACATGGATCCTGCCTTTAAGAACTCAAGAGCAAAGATGGTCAGGTGCAATGGCTCACGCCTGTAATCCCAACACTTTGGGAGGCTGAAGTGGGTGAATCACTTGAGCTCAGGAGTTCAAGACCAGCCTGGGCAGCATGGCAAAACCCATCTCTACAAAAAATACAAAAATTAGCCAGGTATGGTGGTGCACACCTGTAGTCCCAGCTACTTGGGAGGCTGAGGTGGGAGGATTGCTTGAGCCTGAGAGGCTGAGGCTGCAGTGAGCCAAGATCATACTACTGCACTCCAGCCTGGGTGACAGAGTCAGACCTTGTCTCAAAAGAAAAAAAAAAAAAAGAGCGAAGATGGGAGTGTGTGGAGTGGGGAGTGATGGGGAAACTCAATGGTCCTCACCCCAATGAAGTTGGAAAACTCTCCTCTATAGCTTGTAAGAATGTGATCCGTAGTAGACAATCTTTCTGGAGGATAATCAGTGACATTGAACAGAACAGCATAGCCTAGTACTCCAGGAAGACATGTAATCTGGGGCCACCATACTCAGAATCCCTGGGGTTCTCATTTATCAGGGAGCCTGAGGCAGAAATTATCTCCATGCCTTTTTCGCAAACACCCAAAATAAGACTCCCCCACCTCTGCCAGACTCTCGCTGTACACAAGAGGCAGCCATGCCAGGCTTTGACAGAATTATCACTTAGGCGACTGTGCAGAAGAGTTTAATATAGCAGCTCTGAGACTGCTCTCCTTAGGAAGACCCACTTACAAAGTTAGCCCTTACGTAGTGTCTGTCTAGGAACTTGGATTTCAGGAAGGTTCCCACCATCCCCTACCTGATCAGAGTGGCTCACTGTGCCTAAATATAAATAGTTTGTACAAACAATGTGGTATATGTTGAACACCTCCTTTCCTTCTGGGAGCCTGGAATTTTGGTATGTTCTCAGCTACCCATGACCAATCCCCTGTAAAAAGATCACCGAGTCTCTGGTGAGCTTCCCTGACAGACAATGCTTTACGTGCATTGTCACAATTCAGTGCTGGAGAAATTAAGTATGACCTGTAAGACTGTACTGGAAGAGGACTCTCGGCCACTGATGCCTGGCCCCCTACAGCCCTCACTCCATGCATCTTTTCTTTGCACTGATGCTGCTTCTTATCCTTTCACCAAAATAAATCTTAGCTGTGAGTACAATTGTATGCTAAGTTCTATGAGTCTTCCCAGCAAATCAACAAACCTGAGAGTGGTCTTGGGGACCTCCTGACACAGTGACCTTACCCAAAAATCTCAAAATGCAATGATTGCTCTGAATCTGAAATGTTGCCTAGAAATAGTCTCATCCCCCACATTCTCTTTTGTGGCACAATCAGGATCTGCCTGGTTCCGGCTCTGACATCCCAAACCTTTCCATGAATGGGGTCACTTGTTCATCATTAGAAGCCTCAGTTTTCCTAGAGCTATGATAACAAAATACCACAGACTGGGTGGCTTAAACAACAGAAATGTATTTATTTACTCACTATTCTGGAGGATAGATTGTCCAAGATCAAGGCATCATTAGGGTTAGTTTCTCTTGGGGTCTCTCTCCTTGGTTTGCTTAGGCTTGGCTTAGGCTACTCCTAGGCTCTGAAGCCCATTCTTTCTGAGACAGCCAAGTCTAAAGCGGTCCCTAGAGAAATTCCGACCAGCCTGTACACCGGGAGAACAGGATGGAGCCACAGAAGTTCACACCCTTTGCCGGGGGGAGGAGCCTGGCCTCTCCTGTTGGGGATGGAAACTGGGATTCAATCTGTCAGGTGGAAACCAGCTAGCAGGACACCCGCTTTGCTGAGAGTCCCTGTTTCCCTTTTTTTTTTTTTTCTTTTCACCCAATAAATTCCATTTTTCTCACCCTTCAAAGTGTCTGAGAACCAGTCTCTCATGGCCATGTGACAAGAACCCAGCTTTTAGCTGAACTAAGGAGAAAGTCCTACAACATTTCCTTGACCAGGGGAATTTTTTAATTCCTAGTTCAAGCCATCACAAGATTCAGCATGAATCTCTTCTTTCTGCTAATCCCCCTCAGACCTTATAGGCCAGCCTTATTCCAAAAACCAAGGTTCTACCCTGTTAGATTGATTTTATCACTGAACCTCTGCCGTGGTAATGTTCCCAATCCCTCTGTAGCGCTGCTTGCTTTGATCTTTCTGCTTATCAGCATCACCAGCTCACTCATCATGCCTTTGATGCCTCTATATTGCAAAAGCATTTCACTAGACTTGGAAACAAAAAAACAAAACCAGTAGAAACAGAATAACAAAGTCATCAGGAACACATGCAACTTCACACATCCACACTGGTCTTAAATTACTGATTTGGTTAGGTTATTATTCACACATTTTAGCTTGAGTACTTACGCTGTTGTTGCTGGGTTTTATGGTGCAGGGAATGTATTTAGAATGAAAACATCCTGTCCCAGAACACTAAAACTTCTAAAACTAAAACTGTAGAAGTTAGCATGTGATAAGAATCGTTGGGAATTGAGATGCAGTGAAGACCATAGACTTTGGTCTTCAGCACTCCCTTTATTTTGTATTAAATCAGAATTGTCAATCATCCATGGGGGGAAAAAAGCCCAGCCGATTTATCTAAGACCTAACCAAACAGTTGTGAAAATTCTATTTTCTTTATACTCTATGACAAATGTGATAGAGAACAAAGGGAGAATAGGAATCTCAAAAAAAGATAGAAAGGTAGGTACAGAGGTTGCAATGTTGGCAGAATCGTGACCAGCCCTAAGCATATGATATGTGTGAACTGATGGAGCTTGAGAGCTGTTTGAATGACAACAGTGGCTTCTAAATAGCAAGAGAACAGAGATCAGTTCTTTTCACTTATGGATCATCACTACCTAGACTTCTACTTCTTCATTTTGAGTGTTCAGTTATAGCACTGGAGCTAGATTTTCTTTGTCTTTGCAAATAATCCTGTAACTTAAATAGTCTATTACCAGGCAGTGGTAATCTATCACAGACATGACAGCTCACCTCTTGTTTAGGACATAAGATTACAATGATAGCTCTTTGTTAAGTCCATCTGCTTTGACAATGCAATTAAATGGATATAGATATATGTATATATATTCAAATGCACATTCAAATATATATTTCATACATGCATCCAATTTTGATGAAGCATCTATTCAACCACTATTTATAAAGCAACTCTAAAGTTAATATACTCTAACATGTATGTTGGTAAGTTTTCTTTATGCTCTTGCTCTTTCACTAAAACATGCCTTTTAACTAACCCTGATCCACAGCCCAGAGTGGGAACCTCAGACCCCTACACATCACTGGAGGCTTGAAGATAACTTCAAGAACACTAGAGCTCCTTCTCTTTGCTCCTGGCTCGCAATACCAAGTCTCATTTACAAGTGAACTCTTCACCTTTCTAACCAGTCTGAGTTCATCAAAGGAAAACCCTACTTTGTAGTTCCAGCACACATCTGAGCAGCAGCCAGAAGGTTCTTCCCACTCCCTCCGGCTCTCTCCTGTAATACACACTAGGGTTTTCTCTCTGGAGCTGAAATAAAACAGCTCTCTTTACTCCAGCTCTTCTTTATCCAAATCAGGAAGTAGTGTTGCTACATCTTATTATTTTCATTGGCGCTAGACCTTATACCAATCCCAGTATCTTCTCCATTTCCCTTTCCTCAAAAGGTGGTTAAATTGGATCACAATACTGAAGTGAGGTATCAGCTCAGGGCCTTTGGTTTAATTTAAACCCTCTTTTAAATACAAAATACTTCAATTAATGGTAATGAATCCCTTTAAAGAGAATCAAGGCTGGGCAGTGTGGTGGTTGACACCTGTAATCCCAGCACTTTGGGAAGCCGAGGTGGGCACACATGTAATTCCAGCTACCCGGGAGGCTGAGACATGAGAATCACTTGAACCTGGGAGGTGGAGGTTGCAGTGAGCCAAGTTTACACCACTGCACTCCAGCCTGGGTGACAGACTGAGACTATCTCAAAAAACAAAAATAGTTTTAACATAAATATTTCTAATGAATAAACTTGTGGTTGAACTTGAACTTTGGATTACACAGAGCTGGGCTTGAATATAAGATTCTTTCTGAGCTCTGTGGCTTTGACAAGTCACTTCACATCTCTCAGCCTTGGTTTCAATGTCTATAAAATAGGGAGAGAATATTGACCTTGAAGTGTGAGACTGAAATTATAATAGCATGAAAAAAAATGAGTTGCACATGACTGTGCCCACGATGAGCACATAAAACTGGTAGCTGCCAGTATTATAATTATTCCACACTGTGTCTAATGCATCAGAATTTTGGATAAAAGGAAATGGTTTTCAATAGGAACATCTGGGTTCCAGTTCTGCCTGATCCAAGCATCAATCACAGGGCCTCAAATAAATCTAGGATGATCCAACATCCCCATTTGCCACGGATAGTCCCATTGGATACTTGTTGTCTGGGAGTAATTATTTATAGCATCTTCTTTCACTCTCAGAAGGTCCTATTTTGGCCATTACACTAGTAAAACATAGTTAATTTTTTAATTAGGTAATTAGTTATGACTTTGTGATCCAGTATCCTATAAAACTAGGAAAATATCCATCCAATCTACCTCATTGATTTATGAGGAAGAGCCTAAAAGTGTTATTTTTACCATAAGGTCTATCAAGGAAAGTTAAGATTTTATGATAATGAATGAGAATTTGCACTGTCACACAAAAGGATATAAGCTCCTTTTATCCGATTCATTTCTTACATTTTTTTCTTCTAGCTGCAAAGTCTTCCCACATTTTGTGACAAACACAACTGTAAGTCAAAATCACAAAACTCTGTAGTCTTTCTCTTAAAAAACAACTATAAAGGACAGAGGGCCTCTTAGCTCATAGCACACTCCCCACCACTTCCTGGTCTGTTCTCAGGGTAGACATTGCTAATCAATCACAAAGATTTTACTGCAGACTCCCTCTTTGGGTACTTGGAGCAACCATTAAGAGTGAACTAGAGTTGATACATAAAACAAATGTTTGCCTTTCTGATTTGCCTACCATGTTCGTTTTACAGTCAGGGTCACTGGGGGCACTGAAAGAGAAATGAGCCATGACCCAGATAGGAGTGAATCTGAGAGTAGTACCCAGGCTGGCTTTTTCCATTTTATCATTTTATCATACTGACAAGTAACTGGCCTTAGAGGTCCTTGCAGATCAAATCAAAGCAGACAAATTTACATTTTGAGGCCAATAGCTAGTCTTCTAAGAGACTGCTAAATACCATCTCCTAAAAAATATGATAGTAAAATAATGAGTCCCCTTTACCTCTTTATTGACTCACAGTCAAAATTTAGGTATTTACCATGGCCTTCAAGGAGCTACATAATGTGACCTGCATTCCTTCTCCAATATCATCTCCTCCTACTCTTTACTCTGGCCACACTGGGTTCCTTGGGAGCTTCTTCATACAAGCTTGGCATGCTTCTGTCTTAGGGCCTTTGCACTGGCTGTTCCCTCTGCCTGGAATGCTCCTCCCCAATTATCTGCATGATTCTCTCCCTTTCCTCCTTCAATAATAATTTCAAAGTTACTCAAATTTTTTTCAAGGTAAAAAAAAAAACCTTGTCAGTGGGGTCCATCCTGACCACCTTGTATAAAATGGCAACCCACACCCACCCCCCTGGCACATCCAATCACCTTGGTCTGCCCTATGCTTCCCCATACCCCTTATCACCTTCTAACCTTCCGTATCATTTACATACCATGTTTATATTATCAATTGCCTGTTTCCTGCAAATAGAATGTTAACTCTAGGAAAATACATGCATGCATATGTACATGCACACTCACGTGTGTGTGTGTTTTCACTGCTGTATTCTCAGCATCTAGACGAGTAGTTGACATATT
Source organism: Rhinopithecus bieti (assembly GCF_001698545.2). Classification (NCBI taxonomy): domain Eukaryota; kingdom Metazoa; phylum Chordata; class Mammalia; order Primates; family Cercopithecidae; genus Rhinopithecus; species Rhinopithecus bieti. The sequence goes on from NW_016804853.1 coordinate 115,654, forward strand.
CTACCATTCAATACATGTTGAATGTCATAGTTACAAAGATGCAAGATGCACCCATAGAGATATGGAAGATACATCTGTTTGTGATGGTTTAGTCATGCAAACCATCAAGCAATTTTCTCATATATTTGCCTGGTGAGTTTCAGGAATTCCACAATACTGACTGTCAGTCAAGAACCCATCAGCAGAAAAGAAATCTCAGTGCATTTACCTTAAAAACAAAGCCTCAGGTAATCAGAAATAAATTGAAAGAAATGTATGCATCTTTGTGGTCACATAAAGTCAAGGGTAAGAGAACCCAACAGACAGAGGTCATAACCCACAATTTGTGAATTTAAGACAGGCAAGAAACTGACTGGCCAGCTGTTTTGTCTGAGAGTGTTTGTTTCCAGAATGTGATTGTGTCTATATTGGGTTTTTTAAGGTGCATTAGAGTCACTTTAGAAAATAAGATGTCATCCTTAACTGTCTTTGAGTCCTCTAAATGCCAAAAGAGCTAAACTGCTTGTATCCAGAAAGCCTAACACTTGATTTTAATCTGTTTTTGTTTAAATAGATCTAAACTTACAACTCTAGCAAAGTTGAAAGAAGCTTAAGGGTAGGTACTTAAAGGGTTCTTACCTTTCCACAAAGGGTAGAAGCTCAAGGGTAGTAAATCATCAAGCCCCACTCCTCTCTTACCTTGTCCCCTCCAATACAGCCCCTTAGTCCTAGCACGCATTATATCATACCAAACATCAACACTGCTTACTAAAGACTTGTTTCTTCCCTGTTCATGTATCAAAGAGTTACAAGGGTTTCTAAAGGACTTTCTTTCTTAGCAAACATAGATAAAAGAACTGTGCTAAGAGGGACACAAAATGAAAAGGCTAAGATCCCTTTTGGGGGAAGCTCGTGATGAAGCTGAGAATTTAGACATGGGAACAAGTAAGTATTCAACAATGCAATGCATGCCATGGCTACGAGATGCTCTAGCAACACCTGGAGTAGAGTAGCTGGAGTTCCTGGGAAGGCTTTGGAAGGGAAAGGACAGAAGAGGAGGTGGGTAACAGAAATAAGGCTAAATTGGGTAACATCCTTGCAATTCCTAGATTGTTGCTCACTTCTAACCCAGAAAGTCTGGTCATTTCTAACTGAATCATGGAGAGAAAATGTAGAGATCTAATAGCACTGCAAAGAGAACCTCCCTGCACTGGTTGACTCTCTCCCTCAGAAAAATGAGAATTTTCTGGGCTACCGAAGCATTCCCAGGATTTTTGTTTGTTTGTTTTTTCTCACTCAGTCACCCAGTGCAGTGGTGCCATTTGGCTCACTGCAACCTCTGCCTCCCAGGTTCAAGTGATCTCCTGCCTCAGACTCCCAAGTCACTGGAATTACAGGCACCTGCTACCATGTCCAGGTAATATTTGTATTTTTACTGGAGATGGTTTTCACCATGTTGGCCAGGCTGCTCTTGAACTCCCGACCTCAGGTGGTCCACCCACCTTCACCTCCCAGAGTGCTGGATTACAGGCGTGAGCCACCCCGGCCGGTCAGTCCCGGGATTTCTTAACAGTCATGACAGAAAGAAATTGATGGACCAAACTGAAAAACAAAATAGGGAGACACCCAAGCCCTCCTTCTTCTTCCATAGTCTATTGTACAGAATCATTTAGTCATTTATTAAATTAGCAAGTAGCAATGAAGCACCAACCAAGTGCCAGGTAGAAGAAACAGTGATACACAAGACCCATGGGATCCTCAACCTCAGAGCGCTTTCATTCAATCCCCAAAATAATCAAGAATTTGATAATTTGCCTTCACAGCCTATAAAGAGGCTTGAGTTTTTACAAAGTGGTAATGTGTTACCTGGAAAATTCCATCCAGCTGAGTGAATCTATTTGAATCTTAGCTCATGACTCCCCAAGATCCCCAATTGCTACTATACATGCTACTGGAAAGTTCCATGCTCCCATGATCGAATGATATTCCAACTCATACCTATGCAAATCTAGCTTGGTAAAGCCAAACACCAGTCCCTGCCTTCACCTCCTCAATTTAAACACGATTCAAATAAAATGAGGACTGTCTTAGATGACTACTGAACAGAACACCTGACTATATATGGCCTTAGGAAGAAATAGCTACAAATAAATTTAGAAATCATCCAGCCCCACTCCTTCATTTTACGGATGAGAAAACAGAAAGCCAGAGTGGGAATGTAACTGACTCAAGCTAAGGAAGCTGTTAAGAAAGCTCAGATTTCTAAGGTAGGCTCCAATCCAACCTAACTACCTTTAAAAAGTTGTTTAACAGCTCAGAGCTACGTCTGATATTCCTATTAAAGCCTCAAATAGAATAATTATTTCTAGCTTTGGTTGGCGCTTTGCTGTTCTTTCTGCAGCAGAAATAATTGCATTTTGTCAAGCAAACCTCTATACCATCCAAAAAAGCAAAGACCAGCGACCTGCAGCCAGCCAGCACACTCACAGGTAGTCCCTCATCAAAGCCTAAGGCACACACAATGCATTTGAAGAACCCCACATTGCAAATTAAACTGGCAAACTGAGTCCAACTTCCAACATCAATGAAATGTCCACACATTTTATCACCATGTAATTGCTTTTCAGTTGACTTTTCTTTAGTACCTCTGGTTTCTGAGTAAAAATTTTAATTTCAAGGAAGTGCTATAATTTATTGTACCTGTTCCTTTGGTATTATAAAAGCCAGTGAAATCTCTCTCCAGGTAAACGAGCTCAGTGTTTCAGTGATCTATTGTGCCCTCTGTATTGTGTTTACACACTCTACCTTAATCAGTTCATAATTAGAAGGTGAAGAGAATGGTGGTGTTTACAAATAGAATTTGAAGTGGAAGATGAAGTGGACACAAATAGATCTGTCTGAAACTTTCAGCCCTAGCCACTTTCATCTATCAGAAAAATAATAAAGGCACCAAAATAATCCATGCCTGTGGCAGAGAAGGAAAGCTTCTAGTTAGATCGTGACATGAAGAGGCATGTTGTTAGCTGCTGCTATGTAATGTGGAACACAAAGAGATAGTTAATCCTAGGCTTGAAGGCAGGGAGTGGTCTGCTAATAAAATCATCACATGCAGGGGAGAAAGATCACAGAAAGGTGATGACAGAGGTGAATGCCTAAATTTTTTTAAGAGACAGAGTCTTGCCTAGACTGGAGTGTATTAGTACAATCATAGCTCACTACAGTCTCAAACTCCTGGACTTAAACAATCCTCCCACCTTAGCCTCCCAAGTAGCTGGGACTGCAGGTGCATACCACCACGCCCAGCTAAGTTCGTTTATTTTTTGTAGAGATGGGGGTCTTACTATATTGTTCAGGCTTGTCTTGAACTCCTGGTCTCAAGTGATCTGCCCACCTTGGTCTCCCAAAGCATGAGGATTATAGGTGTGACCCACTGAGCCCAGCCTGAATGCCTAAATTCTGAAGTTCTGTTCCAGTCTGTGCTCCCTATCACATGAACTTCTAGATAAGCCAGAAGTTCACTGCCAAGCACAACACACACACACAAAATTAGTCATAGGGTATCTTCTATGCATTTGGAAACACACTGGGCATTGTGATATTATAGGTGAAGAAAATAGACAAGGTCCCTGCCCTCATGAAGTTGACATTCTAGTGAGGGAGTCATCCAATGAATAAGGAGATAAGTAAGTAAAGGGAATTACAGATTGTGGTAAGTGTTACAAGAGGAAGAGTTAGAATAATGGGATATAGAATAAGTGGGCAGGGAGTGAAGGGAAACCACCAATAAACAGGTACAATCTCTTGGAGGAGGGGGTATTTGAGCTAAGACCTGAAGCATGAGAAAAGCATGTGAGATGGGCCATAAGCTCTATTCCTGTTAAATGTTAAAGGGGGCTACTGTGCCTATTAAGTTCCTAGGACTATACTCAGTCTCCATTTCTAAAACTTTCCACCAAAGATCCTCTACGTTCACAGTTTCTCACATTGAGATGCACTGGTACAGACATAGCTAAATGGCACTTATTGTAAGTCAGGCACAGTTTCCAAACACTTAAGGTATATTCATACTTTTAATCCTTACCATAACACTTAGAGGTGAGTATGTCAATATCCCCACTTTATAGAAGAAAAAACTGAGGCATGCAGATCTAGAGGACTTGCCCATGAACAGACATCTAATAAATGAGATCTGCTGCTGGAGTCTACACGTTTAACACTGTACCATGCCACCTCTCAAGGCTATGTGTCAGCACAATTTAAAAGGCACAAGAGTAGGAGATAGATACCACTTACAAGTTTGCAATGTGATCTTGAGCAGGTCAGCCCGTCTTGTGCTTAGATTTCTCATTCATGAAGTAACCGTAATAGAAACCAGCCTCAAATACCTCAAATGTGATCACCAGCTTGCAAGCTCCTTGACAAGCTGAAATCCCTTTTTAATTATAAGGTAGTACCAACACTGTTATTTTCAAGCTGGATACTAGCACAAGCCCTAAAGAGCCTCAAGGGGGCTTAATGGAGGATCACTGCAATGCCTGGTAAGAATAACTGTTTCTTTTGACATCTGTATTCTCTGACCCTTAGAAAGCACAGAGAAACAGATGAAATACCTACTGACTCAATCGATCTTTCAAAATTTTGGACACAGGGAGACATCAAGGCCTAAAGACTTTTCCACCCCCATGTAACCAGAAGTCCCAAATCTGTTCATTTTAATCTCACCCAGGCCTCTATATCCATTTGGCCTCTTGCAAATAGCTGAGTTGTGGCCAACTTTATGCAAAATAGTGACAAGAGATAAATGTTTAGCCTCGTTCCACCCACCTGTCAAGAACCCTGATGTTCTCTCTTTTGCCTATTATCTGCTTCTACTCCTGTAACTTTCTGTGCACTGCCTGCCACATTAGCAAAGACTTCAAGCATTTGCATTCTCCCTTATGAAAACTCATCTTCCTGTGTCCCATGCCTTCAAGCAAGGTCCACTGAGGTGATTAATAACTTTGTCTAATGAGAAGATACCATCATCTTACATCCATATAGACCTCTATAGTGTGCAAAGTCTATACAGGCATGATCTAATTTAACCATCACAATGGTCATCTGCACTAAATATTGCCATCCCCATTTCACAACTGCAGAAATTGAAACTCATTGAGATGAAGCCATTTGCTTAAAATCACTCAACTTGTTTGTAAAAAGCTAGAGGTTGAACCAGGTCTTCATATTCCATATACAGAGTGCCTTCCATTCTATTATGACAACCACCAGCCACATTTGGATTAATAAATGTTACTTCCCAAAGCAGGAGTTTCTAAGATGATATCTATGAACATCTGAAAGTAAAATAAAACATTAAATGTGTGCTTTTTAACCAGACATTTTGGGAAGGAAAGGGCCAAGGCTTTAATAATCATCAGATTGTTAAAGCCACTCATACCCAAATAGTTTAGAAGCACTGCTAATATAAGTGATGAGTTGTTCACTCCTGTTTTTTCAGCCTAGGAAGGTAATTAGTCTTATTGACATTCCAAAGAGGTCAATTTCCTCTAGTCATCTTTACCTATGTTCTGTTGTACAATTCCATGCTTAAAATGGAAAAATAGGAGTACAATTACTTTTAATGCTATTTGAAAAAACACTTTCCATTTATTAATCATCATTTTTTTACTGTATTTCAAGGCAAGGAGAAGGCAGGAATCAAATAGAACAGATCTAAGAGGGGTACCAGAGTTTCACATATATTCCCAGTGGATGTTTCTTCCCTCTTATCACCAACCTCCTCTTGAGGCCTTAACCTAGTAGTTTGTAATCTTGGCTATAAGGAACGTAGGGATGGTGCTCCCCATTGGGGTTAAATGGGGTAAAGGAGGGATAGAAAGTTTGTTAGAGCTCTCTAGACACAGAACCAATAAAATGTATATACAGATAGAGGGAGAGAGAGAGAAAGAGAGAGAGAGAGATTTAAGGGATTGGCTCACATGAATATAGAGGCTGGCAAGTCCAAAAACTGCAGGAAGGGCCAGCAAGTTGGAAACCCAGAGAAGAGCCAGATTTGCAGTTCAAGTCAGAAGGCCATCTACTGCAAAATTCCTTCTTGCTCAGGGAATGTCAGTCAGTCTCTGTTCTGTTCAGGCCCCCAGCTAACTGGATGAAGCCTACCCACATTAAGGAGGTCAATCTGCTTTACTTAGTCCACCTACTTGAATGTTAATCTTATTCAAAAACAGAATAATGTTTGACCAAATATCTGGACATTGTGGCCCAGCCAAGTTGACAAACAAAATTAATCATTACAGATGAATTCTGTCCACTACCTCCCATCCCCACCTAAGCCAGAGCGGTACAATATTTATCATTTTTTATGAAGCTGAAGATTTTGTTTGCAATAAAGGTCCTGCTACAAAATGGTAATAAAAGGTTTGATCTACTACCTCAATCCAAAGTAGCAATGAAAGTAGAAATTCTATCTCTGTACACATGGGTGATATTTGGTGTCCTGATGCTTTCAGGTGCAAAGTAGCCTTCTTAAATAGTTGACCCACATCCTCTCTTAACTCCCTCCCATTGGAGCTCTAGAGTTCAGATGGGGAAATCTTTTCTATGCTCAAATTTGATAATGTCTATCCCCTCTCTGCCCATGGCTTTTTCTTTGATCTAAAGATAGCAATAGTGTTTAATATTCTTTCGTAAATAGATGAAAGGCATGGGTGACTTAACTTCTACCTCTTCCCAAAACCTCTCATGTACTAGCCAGAGCAATCAGATAAGAGAAAGAAATAAAGGGCATCCAAATCAGTGAAGAGTAAGTCAAACTGTAACTATTCACTGATGATATGATCATGTACCTAGAAAACCCTAAAGACTCATCCAAAAAGCTCCTAGATTTGATAAATGAATTCAGTGAAGTTTCAGGATACAAAATCAATGTACATAAATCAGCAGTGCTGCTATACACCAATAACAACCAAGCTGAAAAACAAATCAGAACTCAATCTCTTTTACAATAGCTGCAAAAAATACAATAAAATATACCTAACCAAGGAGGTGAGAGATCTCTACAAGGAAAACTACAAAACACTGCTGAAATAAATCATGGATGGCACAAACAAATGAAAACATATTCCACGCTCATGGATGAATAGAATCAACTTTGTGAAAATGACCATACTGCCAAAAGCAATCTATAGATTCAGTACAATTCCCATCAAAATACCATCATCATTCTTCACAGAACTAGAGAAAAAGGTCCTAAGATTCGTATGGCACCAAAAAAGAGCCTGCATAACCAAAGCAAGACTAAGCAAAACAACAAATCTGGAGGCATCACATTACCCAACTTTAAACTATATTACAAGGCTATAGTTACCAAAACAGCATGGCACTGGTATAAAAATGGGCATGTAGAGCAATGGAACAGAATAGAAAATCTAGTACTAAAGCCAAATAATTATATAGCCAACTGATCTTCAACAAAGTAAATAATAACATAAAGTGAGGAAAGGACATCCTATTCATCAATTGATGGTGGGATAAATGGCAAGCCACATGTGGAAGAATGAAAACTGGATCCTCATCTCTCACCTTAAACAAAAATCAACTTAAGATGGATCAAAGACTTAAATCTAAGATCTGAAACCATAAAAATTCTAGAAGATAACATTGGAAAAAAAACTCTTGTAGACACTGGCTCAGGCAAAGAGTTCATGACTAGGTACCCAAAAGCAAATGCAACAAAAACAAAAATAAATAGATGGGACCTAATTAAACTAAAAGCTTCTGCACAGCAAAAGAAATAACCAGCAGAGTAAACAGACAACCCACAGAGTGGGAGAAAATTTGTTCAAACTATGCATCTGACAAAGGACTCATATCCAGAATCTACAAGGAACTCAAACAAATCAGCAAGAAAAAAAAAATCCCATCAAAAAGTGGGCAAACGACATGAATAGACAATTCTCAAAAGAAGATATACAAATGGCCAATAAACATATAAAAAATGCTCAACATCATTAATTATCAGGGAAATGAAAAAGTAAAGCCACAATGAGACACCACCTTACTCCTGCAAGAATGGCTATAATTTAAAAATCAACAAACAATAGATGTTGACATGGATTTGGCGAAAAGGGAACACTTTTACACTGCTGGTGGGAGTGTAAACTAGTGCAACCACTATGGAAAATAGTATGGAGATTCCTTAAAGAACTAAAAGCAGAACTACCATTCTAGCCAGCAATCCCATTACTTGGTATCTACCCAAAGGAAAAGAAGTCATTACATGAAAAAGACACTTGCACATGCATGTTTATAGCAGCACATATTGCAAAACATGTGAAACCAGCCTAAATGCCCATTAACCAACAAATGGATATCCCTCCCCAAGTTGATAATTTTAAATCCAAATTGTCTATTAAAAAGACCTTTTTGAGAAACTCCTCTTATAAATTTAATCTCTGCTTCTCTGTTTAATCTACCACTTAAATATCTCAGTAAGCACTGCCCCATTTCAAATAATCTTCAAATGTCATGCCCCATTTTCCCAGAGTTACTTTGCTTTACTAATAATGGAGCAGATTCCACAATGACACAGAAGCAAAATAAATCTTTTGTCCTCACTTTGGAAAATAACCTCATTAATGAAATCTATAGTATTGAATTATGCACAAGAATATGATTTCAAGGCATCTACCATACTGGCTTTCAGATTTAAAACATCTCCTCTTGAACAATAATGTTTTTCTATTTCCAAAATAAGAAGATAGTGTCTGGTAATAGCAGCACTGACATCAGCAAGACAGTAGAGTAGGAGATCCCAGCCTTCATTCCCCACCACACACACACACAAAAAAGAAACAAAATTAGATAGCTATCAATGAACAAAAATAGTTGAGAGAGCTCAAGTCTAGGTAAGAAGCTTCAGCAACACAGTGAAGCAAAATTCAAAAATAACTGCACAGAAAGGATAGAAATGACAGTTTTATTTTGCCTGCATCATCCTATCCCCCAGGGTGGCACAGCTTAGTGCTGAGAGCGATATCCTCAGCCCCTGAATTCCCCTTGTGGAAGGAAAGAAGAAGAGAATGATATTCCAGCTTCCAGCTGCATAAAGAACTGATTTCAGTTTCATCCACCCAGAACAGTAGGGAGACTGACATAGCTGAGACAGCTGGAAATGGCTAGGCACAGAAAAGAAGGGTGGGGACTATTAGTATTAGCCGCCCCCAGTGGCCTACTCTGCAGAGAACCCAGTAGCCTTCACCACTGAGGTTCTCAACATCCTCTGCAGTCACCAAGAAACCTCCACAGCTTTAATCATTAAGGACCCTGAAGTGATCACCATCATAGAATCCAGAAGCCCACTCCAAATTGGACCCCAGCAGCTTTGCTACTGAGGAAACCAACAACTAGTACAGCTGTTGCAGACACTGTTGCAACTTTTGCCACTGAGGGCCCCACAGTTTTTTGCCTTCATGGAACACACCTGCCTGACCCACCACTTCCCTCACCCGTTTCTTCTGCGAGACCTGTCCCAGCCAGTGCACCAAGGGCACTCTGACCCCAGAACCCAGTGAAGTCACTAAACATCCATAAGCTGCCAGCCCTGACCCCTGGAGCCATGCACATGCACAGAGTCAACCCCAACCCCTATCATCAGCCCCAACTGCCATGTGGGCACAGACCACTGGCCCTTGCCCCCACCTACCCAAGCACACTTTCCACTGGACCTAGAGGTGCCTCTGAGGACCCCAACAGCCTTCACAACCACTGAAGACCACCCCTCATAGAAGTTTGCTGCCAAGAGCCATCCAGTTGCCAATATCACAGACTCCAGTGGTCTGCAAACACTATGCCTGCCTGAACTTGGAGCTGTCACACACCCCTGCACTTAGAGCCCCATACCACTAGATCTGATGCCACAGATTGGTGCTTCAAATTACAAGACCACAAGGTACTACATCCCCATTAGCACCATCTCATCTCTAAAACTAAAGGCCTTTCCTTACTGAAGCCAGTCCGTAAAGTCTGGAAGAGATGACTACTTCTTCAAATCTGCAGTAATCAATGTAAGGATGTAAAGAACACACCAAAAAAATCATGGAAACATGATACCACCAAAAGATTATAATAAACCTTCAGTAACCAACCCCAAATAAATGGAGATCCACAAATTGCCTGACAGAGAATTCAAAATGCTTGTTCTAAAGAAGCTCAGTGAGCTACAAGAGAATACTGGTAAGCAATTTAATGAAATCAAGAAAATAATACAAGAACAAAATAAGAAGTTGAACAAAGAGATTTAAAAACATAAAAAGAACGAAACAGAAATTTTGGAGTTGAAGAATACAATAAGTATACACACAAATAATAATAATAATAATATAATAAGTAAACTAATAAATGCAGTAGAGAGTTTCAACAGCAGACTTAATCAAGTGGATGAAAGAATCAGCAAAATTAAAAATAGGTCATTTCAGATTATCCATTCAGAGGAGAAAAAAATGAAAAAGAGTGAAGGAAGCCTACAGGATTTATGGAATACTATCAAGCAAACCAATATACACATTATGAAAATCTTAGTAGGAGAAGAGAAAGAGAAAGGGACAGAAAGTTTGTTTTTAAGAAATAACCAAAAATGTTCCAAATCTGGGGGTGAAAACAGACAGCCAGATTCAACAAGCCCATATGACCCCAAGTAGATTGAACATAAAGAGGTCTATATGAAGACACATTATGGTTAAACTGTCAAAAGTCAAAAACAGAATTTTGAAAGCAGCAAGATAGAAGTGAATTGTCACATTCTAGAGACCATTATAAGACTACAAGTAGATTTTTCAACAGAAAACTTCCAGGCCAGGAGAAAGTGGGATGATACATTCAAAGTACTGAAAGAAAAAAATGCTGACCAAGAATACTATACCCTGCAAGACTATACTTTAAAGATGAAGGGGAGATAAAGTCTTACCCACAAAAACAAAAAATGAGGAATTTGTCAATACTAGATATGCCTTATAAGAAATGCTTAAGGGAACTCTTCAAAAGGAATTTAAAACACATTAAATATTAATTTTATATATGAAAAGCATTAAAAAACTCACAGATAAAAGTAAATAAATAGCCAGGTACAGAATACTATAACCTTGCAATGATGGTACACAAATTACTTGTAACTCTAATATAAAAGTTAAAAGAAAAAAGCATTAAAAATAATGACATAGAATTTTTTTTTTTCTGATTCTATTACTTTTATTAAATAGTGGGTTTCCACACATGGCTTTTTAAATAATCCAGGCAGGGGGAGAAGAGAGGAGGTCACACTTGGAACTCCCCTCCCCACAATACGTGATTATTTACATTTTAGCAACTGGACAATCCTGGCTCAGGAGGAGGTTGCAAGAATCTGCAAAAGTTGGAGGGGGGCGCCCCAGGAGAACAAACAGCAAGCCTTATTTCCCCTATGACATAGAAATTTTGTAATGGACCATAGAAATTTTGCAATGGATCCAAAAATATAAAAGCAAACCTTGACTTCAAGAACACAAAATAGGAGGGCAAAATGTAGAATTTTGTGTGCAATTGAACTAAATTGTTATCAAATTAAAATACACAGTTCTAACTACGAGAAGATTTATACACATCTCATGGGAACCATAAAAGAAAAACATAGTAGATACACAGAAGATAAAGAGAAAGGAATTGAACCAAACCACTACCAAAAAACTATCAAATAATCAAAGACAGCAAAGAGGAAGAGAAAAACAAAACTACTACACAGCAGACAGAAAAACAATTAACAAAATAGTAATGCAAATTCTTACCTATCAATAATCCCTTTATGTGTAAATTAGTTATACCGCATAACAAAAAGAATGAAATGGCTGAATGGATTAAAAAGCAAGATCTGGAGATACACTGTCTACAAGAGACTCACATTATATATAAAGATACATAGACTGAAAGTGAAGGGATGAACAAACATATTTTATGCAAATGGAGACAAAAGATTAGGGGTAGCTATACTTATATCAGACAAAACATACTCTAAATCAAAAACTATCATTGGAGACAAAGATTATTACATAAAAATGAAAGTGTCAATTCAACAGGAAAATATAATAATTGTAAATATATATGCACTAAACACCAGAGCACCTAAACATATAAAATAAATATTGACAGCTCTTAAGGGAAAAATTGATACCAATACAATAATAGCAAGGGACTTCAATACCCCACTTTCAATAACGGACACAACATTCAGTCCAAAAATCAATAAGGAAACAGCTGACTTAAACAACACTATAGATCAAATGAATCGAACAGGTACATAAAGAACCTTCCACCCAACAGGAGCAGAATACACATTCCTCCCAAGAGCACATGGAATATTCCTCAGGATAGATCACATGCTAGGTACAAAACAAGTCTTAACAAATTTAAGAGATTAAAATCATTTCAAGAACCATATCAGACCACAATGAATGAAACTAGAAATAAATAATGGAAAGAAAACAGAAAAAGTCACAAATATATGGAATCTAAATAACACACATTTGAACAATAATTGGGTAAAAGAGGAAATCAAAAGGGAATTTTTTAAATATCTTGAGACAATCAAAAATAAAAGTACAACTTACCTTGGGCATGGTGGCTCATGCCTGTAATCCCAGCACTTTGAGAAGGCAAGGTGAGTGGATCGCTTGAGCCTAGGAGTTCAAGACCAGGCTGAGCAACAAAGTGAAACCCCGTCTCTACAAAAAATACAAAAATTAGCTGGGCATGGTGGCACACACCTGTAATCTCAGCTACTCTGGAGGCTGAAGTGGGAGGGTCACGTGAACCTAGGAGGTTGAGGTAGAAGTGAGTGGAGCCATAATCATGCACTGCACTCCAGCCTCATGGCAGAGTGAGATCCTATCTCAAAAAAAAAGTACAACTTACTAAAACTTATGGGATGCAGCAAAAGCAGTACTAACAAGGAAGTTTCTAATGTTAAATGCCTACATTTAAAAAGACAAAATATGTCAACTATGCAATCTAACTTTACACCTCAAGGAACTATAAAAAGAAAAAACTAAACCTAAAGTTAGGGCTGGACATGGTAGCTCATGTCTGTAATCCCAGCACTTTTAGAGGCCAAGACAGAAGGATCACTTGATGCCAAAAGTTTGACACCAGTGTGGGTGACATAGGAAGACCCTGGCTCTATACATACAAAAAAATTGTCTGGGTATGGTAGCTACTGAGGAGGCTGAGGTGGGAGGATCACTTTGGCCTGGGAGTTTGAGGTTAGAGTGAGCTATGATTATACCACAGCACTACAGAATGGGTACACAAATTACTTATAACTCTAATATATAGAGTAGATATAGTACCAATAGAGAGAGCAGGATATAGTATTCTTGGTCAGCATTTTTTTCTTTCAGTACTTTGAATATATCATCCCAATGTCTCCACTCAATTCTGCCTCAGCAAGACCCTGTCTCTAAAGAAAAATGATTGTAGGGCCAAAGTTAGCAGAAGAAAGGAAATAATAAAGATTAGACTGGAAATAAAATAGAAAATGATTTTAAAATCAATGAAACCAAGAGTTTATTTTGGAAAAGGTAAACAAAATTGAAAATCTTCAGCTAAACTAATCAAGACAAAAAGAAGATTCAAATAAAATTATAAATGAAAGAGGAGACATTACAACTGATACCACAGAAATATGAAGGACCATAATAGGACACCATGAATAATTATATGCAAACAAATTGGATAATCTAGAGGAAATTGGTAAAGTTTTAGCGACATACAACCTTCAAGACTCTATCACAAAGAAATAGAAAAACTAAACAGACCAATAATGAGGAAGGAGATTCAATCAGTAATCAAAAACCTCCCAACAAAGAAAAGCTTGGCAACAGATGGCTTCACAGGTAAATTCTACCAAGCATTTAAAGAAAAATTTATGCCAGTTCTTCTCAGCCTATTCTAAAAAATGTGGAGAGGAGAGAACACTTTCAAACTCATTTTATGAGGCCAGCCAGCATCTTCCTGATTTCAAAGCCAGACAAATACAACACAAGAAAAGAAAACTACAGGCCAATATCCAAGATGAACATCATTGCAAAAATTCTCAGTAAAATACTAGCAAACCAAATTCAACAACACATTAACAGAATCATGCACCATGATCAAGTAGGATCTATTCCTGGGATGCAACGGTGATTCAACATATGTAAATCAATAAACATGATATACCATATTAACAGAATGAAAGGCCAAAAAACCTGCATGATCAACTCAATAGATGCAGAAAAAGCATTTGACAAAATATAACATCGTTTCGTGTTAAATGATAACTCTCAGCAAAATAAGATAGAATTTAACTCAATGCAGTAAAGACTATATAGAAAAAACCCACACCTAACATTTTATTGAATATGGAAAAACTGAAAGTGTTTTCTCTAAAATCCAGAACAAGGCATGGATGCCCTCTCTCACCACTACTATTCAACATAGTACTGAAAGTCTCCTAGCCAGAGCAATCAAGCAAGAAAAATAAATTAAAGGCATACCAATCAAAATGAACAAAGTAAAATTATCTCTGCAGATGACATGATCAAATATGAAGAAAATCCTAATGACTCCACTAAAAATTTGCTAGAACTAATAAATTAACTCAACAAAGTAATAGGACACAAAGTCAACACACAAAAATATGTAGTGTTTCCATACTAATGCTATGCTATACTATACTATACTATACTATACTATACTATACTATACTATACTATACTATACTATACTGTACTATACTACATTTAAGGGTCTGGTACCTTGTCATAAGGCTGCTTTATGGTTCACAGCTGAGACCAAGATCTGCAGGTCTGATTCTGGGGGCACAGAAGGGTGTGCCTGCTGGGTTTGGGGATGGTCAAGACTGTTTCAGACGGCAGCTGAAAGGGGCTGGAGCCAAATTACAGGGCCACATAAGGGTCTACAGCTAAGACTGAGGTTGGTGAGTATGTCACCTGAGGCATAGGTAGGCTTGATTCCTCCTGTGTCCCTCGATGAATGAATCTAGCAGAGGACCGAGGCCAAAGGGGATTGTAACCCACTCCCCAAGGGGCTGAGGCCATCTCTGGGTCTGTAGCCAGAACCATGGTCAGCAAGCCTACACCTGGGCACAGGTCTGCCCTCTCCAAACAGTCCTCCTCAGTCTTGAATTCCACTGGGGTTTTGAAAACCTCCAACCTGGATTCCAAAGCTTCCATAAGGCACTCTCATTCATGGATGGCTGCCAAATTATTGTTGCTTTGAGAGGATGTGAGCAGGAACATCCTATTTCACCAATTTGCTGATATCACTTCTCTTTTTTCTTCTTCTAAGTAATTCTATAAATAAGTAACCATAATGGATATGCATAAAATTCATATTTATGCTTTTGTTGGGTCTTTCATCAGAGTTATTTTAACTTTCACAGTGAATACTGAATTCATTTTTTTCTTTCTTATTTTGTTACACAGATACTTAAGTTTATGAATTTTCCACTCAGTTCAACTGGGACCACATCCTAACTCCTCTTACATGTGACTTTTTCTATACCTATATTTTCTAAATATTCAGCAAATGTGGTTTTGATTTTTCTCTCTGACCCAGGAATTATCCAATAAAGATATTTATAACTTCCAATTAATAAAGCTTCTGCTTATCTATTTGTGTTTTCATTTATCAATTATTTCTAAGTTTGTTTATCAGAAATTGTGGCTCATTCTAGTTCTACTCTGGGGACTTTACTGAGAGTTTCTGTGTGGCTGGATGTTATGGATAATATTTATACATCTTTCTTAGCATACTTGATTATTTCAGAGAGAATCCCAGTTGCAACTTTATATTTCTGGAGAGCATTCGTGGTCACACAGAAGTCCATAAATGGCCTTGCTATTTAACCAGCATTTTTTAAATTTATTTATTAGAAAACCTATGTGGACCCTAAAGTAAATTGGTAAGTGAAATTCACTCTAAGTGCTAAGAGGCTACTTAGGCAATGGACCAAATGATACGAGATCTGGATCAAAACTCTCAACTCTACCACAAGCCAGCTTTGCGACCTTGGGCAAGCTCCTTACCCTTTCAGAACCCCAGCTTCCTTACCTCCCTGTAAAAAAGGCTGAAGCATTTGTCTTTGCAAGCTCAGAACTGTCTAACTAAGCCTAGAGTTTTCAAGGGACTGTGAGAAGCAATATCTCCAACTCCCAGTGTGTAAATGAAGTAATACAATTCAATGACCCTTAAGGTCCTGACCATCTTTAAAATTCCACAGT
This sequence comes from Rhinopithecus bieti, assembly GCF_001698545.2. Classification (NCBI taxonomy): domain Eukaryota; kingdom Metazoa; phylum Chordata; class Mammalia; order Primates; family Cercopithecidae; genus Rhinopithecus; species Rhinopithecus bieti. The sequence goes on from NW_016804853.1 coordinate 131,943, forward strand.
TGTAGCAAATCAGTTACCCATGGTCCTTGCTCTCAACTGCCTGAACAACTGTGCCTGGATTTAAAGAACTCATATTGTATAAAAGAAAGGAGGAGCTATTAGGTTCAAGTCCCCACTCTAGCATTAACTAGCTAGCTATGTCACCACAGATATTGTTATCTATTAACTATTTAAGTACTCTGACCCTACACTCTTCTCATTTTTAAAATGGATATAATACCACCCATCTCACAAAACTTAAATGGAACAATAAATAGAAAGTGCTTTGTAAACTGTGTAGTTCCATAAAGCATTAGTTCTCATTATTAAACTCATGCAGCAACTTCCGTGTTTTATAGGGTGTGAAATTTAATGGAATTGTTAAACCAACTGCCTTTCATTAAACAGGTAATCACCAGCAGGTCTAAACAGTGCACACAAGAGAATAGGTCTTTCACCTGAATTGCCTGGATAATCAAAGTTAAATCATTTCAATGAGTTAAGAAGAGTAAGAGTTAAGCATATCACAAAGCTGGGGAAGGGATTAATAGCCTCGCTACATCTTTTTCTTCGCCATTATTTCATAAAATTGAGACTGAGAGAGAATTACATTACACTACACACTGAAAAGAAAATGAAACCATAGATTCACACCAGATTCACATTAGCATGGGACAAAGGCACGGCTGGTGACTAACGTGTCGAATGAGTTTTCACATGAGGTGCTAATTATTTCTTATTTCAGGAGGAAAGTATAAGCCAACTTTCTGGCACTTTCCTAACTCTAAAGCTATATGAGGAGCCATTTTGTAATTCCAAGCCCTCTGCCATTAACAGATTCATGAAGTCTAAAATCTGAATTACCTACATGTAGGATAGAGAAAATGAATTTGAATGATTGTTTCCTCCAGCAAAGAATGATCCAGTGTTTGTACGAGCAAGCCTGTATACTCATTGTCTTTTTTAGCTCCTGGGAAAAACATTCATGATTGGCAATGATGATAATTATAAACCATCAGCCAGGTGTGTAATCCCAGCTACTCTGGAGCCTGAGACAGGAGGATAGCTTGAACCCAGGAGGCAGAGATTGCAGTAAGCCAAGATTGTTGTGCCACTGCACTGTAACCTCGGCGACAGAGCAAGACCTGTCTAAAATACATATATATATATATACACACACACACACATACACCAACCACCTGACCAATGATTGAGAAGTTCAAAGTCATGCTTTCAGGAGCTGGGTTCTTAAAGCAAAATCAAAACAACTTTCACAGAGAGACCAACAGGAACACAACTCAATCACTCACATGTTAAGCCCGGCTGAATTGCTGTCATGGTACATTCCAAGGAGAAACTTAACACCACACGTTCGTCTTTAACAAAAGTCTTCATTACGGTGTCCAACTTTCTCTCCTTTTTTTATGGTAAAAATGGCCTTTATTGGCTGCAGCAGGAAGTAGAAAAGGGGATATGGCACCTGCAGACTAGATCCCCACCCTCCAAAAGCCAGTTTTTCTCTTAAGAGCAAAGGACAATGCTGAAGAGCCCGACGTCACTGATTCAATCTGTGTCCAAGCTATTTAGCTTTTTTCTGGTCGTAAGGTCTTAATTAGCTGCACATATTCCCATATCCTTGGCTGCCAAGTGTGAATTTATGCAGTAGGAGCAATAATATGCTACCTACCTGGCGTAGGTTGAATGGTAGCCCCCAAAAAGATATGTCTATATCCTAACCCCTAGAATCTGTTACCTTATTTGGAAAAAAATATGTAATCTTTGTAGATGTAATTAAGGATCTCAAGATAAGATTATCCTGGATTAGCTGGGTGTGCCCTGAATCCAATGACAAATGTCCTTACAACAGTCCTGTTGAAAAGGAGCCCTGTAAATCTAGAGGCAAAGATTGGAGTTACGCAGCCACAAGCCATGGAATGCCTAGAGCAAACAGAAACTGGAAGAGTTGAGAAATAATTCTCCACTAGATACTTGGAGGGAGTCCAGTCCTGCCAACACCTTGATTTGGGACTTCTGGTCACCAGAAATATGTGAGAATAAATTTTTGTTGTTTTGAACCACCAAGTCTGAGGTAATCTGTGACAGCATCCACAGGAAACTAATACCTCGCCTCCAAAGGATTGTTACTAATTGAAAGAAAAGAGTTTATATCAGTCTGGGCTGACCCACGCCTGCCTGGAAAAAATGAAAGTCGGAGTCCTATTTCCTTGGAAACCATTATAGAGTTGAGATAAATGTGTAAGGTTATGTTGTCCTTCTTTGCCATGAAACCCTGATCTGTGGAGCTGTGATTGGCAATGCAGACTGGACTGTGGGCCTACATGGATAGAACTAATGGCAAACCAAGGCCTCAGCTGCTCTCTGTCAGAGTGACCCACATGTTTGAAGTTCTTGTTCTGCATAAGCCCACACAATCTTGTGGATGAGAGGGCAAGGGAAGTCTTGTCCTTGGGTAGCTGCTAGGACTCTGATGAGATAAAGGTGCTATACAGAATGTATTTCCTATTCTGTATCTTTCTATAAAGCTGAGTAGAGATAGTGTTTGATTGACTAAAGCTTGTTGCATCTTATAAATCTGACAGCCAATTCTAAACTGTACCCACCACTGTACCAGTAAAATAAAAATAATAGCTAACACATACTGATATACAAGGTATTATGTGCATTTTCATAATTAATCCTCACATAGCTATGAAGTTGGAATGATTATTCCCATTGTAGAGATGATGTTTAAACACTTAAATAACCATTCAGTAGTGATTCAGAACTCACCTTGTGGTTTTTTAGTTATGAACTTCACATTACGCTTTCCTTATTAGCAGGGTCAAATAAGTTTAGGGTATCTTCTCAAAAAGCCACAAACTGAAATCCCTCAGGTTACATCTATTTCTCAACTATATTTTGTTTGTGTTTATAAATTGCATCAGTTATCAATTGTCTAAAATAATGTTTTAAATGCATTAAAACATTTGAATTAAGTGCATTAAAATTTAAATTTCTGGCTTATCTTGAAGAATCACATCTTGCAACACACAGCTTACCTTACTATAATATGCTGGATCTTAGTAGGGATGATTTTCCTTAGATAAACCATGCACCCTCCAGTTCTCCACAGCCCCCACCATTCCCTCTTGCCTCCCCAAAGACTGAGGCAAAGGATCAGCTACTGTTTATCATTTTACACCCAGCCCGAGCAATACACATGTATTCATTTATATTTCTTCTTGGCTAATGTAGGCTTATGAATATTTAACTGTGATGTATTAGTTTCTTATTGCTGCCATCTAACAAATTACCATAATTTTAATGGCTTAAAACAACACTCATTAATTATCTCACAGTCTGTAATTCAGAAGTCTAGATACTGCGTAGCTCAACTTGTTCTCTGCTCCAGGTTTCACAAGGTCAAAATCAACGTGTTGGCAGGGCTGTATTCCTTTCTAGAGGCCCTAGGGATGGATCCGCTTCCAAGCTCACTTAGGTTGTTGGCAGAATTCAGTTCCATGTGGTTGTAAGACTGAGATCTTTATTTCCTGGCTGGTTGTCAGCCAGGAGCTGTTCTCAGCATCTAGGGGTGCTTGCATTTCCTGGCTGGTGGCCCTTTTCCTCCATCTGTAAAATCAGCAATGGCAGGTCAAGTCCTTCTCATTCCTAGAATCTCTCTGACCTCCCCTTCGGCCTCATCTCTCTTCTCCCTTCCTCTTCTGCCACATCTTCTGCCTTCCTCTTCTATTTCTAAGAGCTTGTGGGATTGCACTTGTATTAGTCAGGGTTCTCTAAAGGGGACTAATAGGATAGATGTATATATAAAGGGGAGTTTATTAAGGAGTATTAACTCACACCATCACAAAGTGAGGTCTCACAATAGGCCATTTGCAAGCTGAGGAGCAAAGAAGCCAGCTCGAGTCCCAAAGCTGAAGAACTTGGAGTCCAATGTTCAAGCGCAAGAAGCATCCAGTGTGGGAAAAAGATGTAGGCTTAGAGACTAAACCAGTCTAGTTCTTCCACGTTCTTCCACCTGCTTTTATTCTGGCCATGCTGGCAGCTGATTAGACGGTGCCCACCCAGATTGAGGATGGGTCTGCCTTTCCCAATCCACTGACTCAAATGTTAATCTCCTTTGGCATCATCCTCACACACACCCAAGAACAATACTTTGCATCCTTCAATCCAGTCAAGTTGACACTCAATATTAACCATCACATTGTTACAAGGACAGGGATGAAAATCTCACACACATGCTGAATGAAGTAAGTCAGACAAAAAAGAACACATTCTGTACGGTTTCATGTATATGAAGTTCAAGAATAGGAAAACTAATTTCTGATGATAAAAATCAAAAAAATAGTTGTTTCTGGGCAGGGGGATTGTTTGGAAGGGGACATAAGCAATTATGCTGCACTGTTAGAAATATTACCTGTCTTGCCGGGCGCGGTGGCTCAAGCCTGTAATCCCAGCACTTTGGGAGGCCGAGACGGGCGGATCACGAGGTCAGGAGATCGAGACCATCCTGGCTAACACGGTGAAACCCCGTCTCTACTAAAAAATACAAAAAACTAGCCGGGCGACGAGGCGGGCGCCTGTAGTCCTAGCTACTTGGGAGGCTGAGGCAGGAGAATGGCGTAAACCCGGGAGGCGGAGCTTGCAGTGAGCTGAGATCCAGCCACTGCACTCCAGCCTGGGTGGCAGAGGGAGACTCCGTCTCAAAAAAAAAAAAAGAAATATTACCTGTCTTGATTAGGGCCATCATTACCTGGGCATGTCATTTTTCAAAACTAATTAAACTGTGTACTTAAGATCTGTGAATTTACTATACGTAAATTAAACCCCAGTAAAGATAAACATTTATTTACCTATTTATTTACTTATTTATTTATTTTTTAAAGGATGGAGAGGGAAAAAATAGATGTCATTTAAACACTGTGATTTCTGACCATGCATGGTGGCTCACATCTGTAATCCCAGCACTTTAGGAGGCTGAGGCAGGAGGGTCGCTTGAACCCAGGAGTTTAAGACCAGCCTGGGCAAAGCAGGGAGACTCTGTCTCTACAAAAAAAAATAAGAAGAAGAAAGACTTAGCTGAGCACAGCAGCATGTCTGTAATCCTAACTGCTTGGGAGGTTAACACAGGAGTGTCCCTTGAGCCCAGGAGTTCAAGATTACAGTGAGCTATAATTATGCCATTGCACTCCAGGCTGGCTGACAGAGCAAGACCCCATCTCTTTTAAAAAAGCAAAAACAAAAAAAAAAACTCTGTAATTTCTATCTCTAAGCTACTTTATAGCAAACGTGTTAAACTTAAAGCTTTGTTGGCTCTTTTTGTAAAGATTATTTTTACCTGTACATTATTCCCATACTTTGTTAATGTCGATTCGATTGTTTTGTTTGTTTGTTTAGTGCTTAACAGTCTAGCCAGGCAACTTCTTCTGTGACATGCATTATCCGGGCACTGTACAGAATTAGAGTGAATATTCCTGACTCCCAGTACATGGTGTAAAAATAAAGGCCTAGTTATTGACTCTGAGAAACATGTGAACAAATTAAACATGGCCTTAATAGTGAAGGGGAAAGGTGGCAACAGTTAGAGCTTAACACAGTGATCCATGGGGCTCATTAGCATGGAGTGGAGTTTATCAGAAGAGGTTTTCAGAACCTAATTAATTAAGCCCCCATCAAATAGATGCATTCGATTAATATGACTCCACTCTGAGTTTGAACATCAACATTAATTAACCCCCTAATTGATACATTTCCCATCCATGTGAGAAACATTCATCACATTAATCAAAAAAGATCACAATATTAATGAAAATAAATTGAGTAGCAAATGTAGATGAGATGGCATGACCCTTTGGCCTATCCCATTTAAAATTTATTTTTTTTAATGAACCTTAGAAAAAATGTTGGATGACAGTGTATTGCAGGGAAAAAAAATTTTAATTGGGAAATATTCAAGTTTTGCCACTCACATAATGTATTACTTAAGCCAGTTACTTTGGCTATCTTGGCCCCTGTTTCCACATCTCTAAAGAGTAATACTTACAAAAGTATCTCCAATTTCTCTCATACCTCTGAAATTTTAATTAAGTGATATCCATTTCTCTTACACTGCTAAATTTTTATATAAGTGATATGTATACATATATGTGGCATTTTCTCTATTTGTGCAGGAGTTTGCATATTTTTCTGTAAAGAACTAGATAATAAATGTTTCAGGCTTTACAAGGCATGCAATCTCCGTTGCAATTCCTCAACAGTCATTGCAGCCATTGTAGTGTGAAGAAAACAGCATAGAAAATATGTAAATGAATGAGCATGGCTATGTTCAAATAAAACTTTATGGATACAGAAATTTGAATTTTATCTAATTTTCATGTGTCATGACACAGTGCTGTTCTGATTGCTTTTCAACCATTTAAAAGTGTACAAACCACTCTTAACTTGAAAGCTCTACAAAAGCAAATAAGGGGTTTGGAGGTGGGACTAGATTTGATCTATCACTTGCCAATCCCTGTATTAGTATATGCTGGCATGGTGAGTGATACGCCAGTACCCACCCCCACTACCCAACCACAACATGGACATACATCTATTTATTCAAATAAGCAGCTCTGTTTCAAATAACTCATATAATCAAAACAAGAAGTTCACTTGCAATGTGTGGATTGAGTCACAAAGCCACTCTCACCAAAACAACACTGTCTCTTCACGTTTTTGCACTGTTGAAAATTGAGCTGTTAGAGCCAATTCTTCACCTTCCATGCATACACATGTTTTGCACACCTTCCACTAAAGAACAGCGTGCATTTCTCTACCCCTTAACTTTGGGCATAGCCATGTGACTTGTTTGGACAATGGGATATTAGCGAATGTGATGCAAGTAGAGATCAGAAACACATGCATATAGTTCAACTTGCTCTCTTGTGCCTCTGCCATTACCGTGAGAAGCACATTCCCCACTAACCTACATACTCTTAGTCGGATGACAAATACACAACACAGATCAAATCCTGCAGGCTTTAGGGTAAAGCACAGCCTCTCAACCCCATCCACCCACAGATATGTGAAACCAAATTATTTCTGGTGGAAAAACTCTAAAATGGCCCCCAATTACCTCCACCTTCTAGTGTTTACACCCCTGTTTTATCCCCAACCCTGAGCATGGGCAGGCCTGCGACTTACTTCTAACCAATGGAATGCAGCAAAGATTATGTGATGTCACTTCCATAGTTGTGTTGCATAAACTGGTAATATCCATCTTGCTAACAGACTCCCTATTGCCTTCTCAACTTGCATGTTTTGGTGAAGCAGGCTGCCATGTTGGGGCAGGAAATGAGGGCAGCCTCTGGCCAATACACAGGAAGTAAATCAGGTCTCTAGTCCAACAGGTCACAAAAAACTGAATCCTGCCAATAATCAAATGAGCCTGAGAGTGAGTCAATCATTCAAATGAGACTCCAGCCCCAGCCAACACCTTGATTCTGGCTTCATGAAAACCCTAAAGCAGAGGACCCATCCATGCAGTGCCCAAATTTCTGCCCTATAGAAGAGTATACAGTGAGCTGAAAGTAGGCTGCATTCCTAAGAACTTCATGGAGAAAAACCACTATGCTAGCTTGCACTGCCTAACTCTCGACTTTTGTGAGAGAGAAATAAACTTATATCTTACCCGAGCCACTTTATTTTTGAATTTTGTTGTTTTGTTGTTGCTACTTACAACTAAATATAATCCTAATTCATACAGAGTATCTTATTTGTAGTTTTGTGTTTGTCCCTTTTCTGTTTCTTAAAATTGAAATAGCAATTAAAGCCTCAATCCTTGAGAAAGAATACCAGACATGTGTAATAAGGAACTCTTGTCTTCACCTGAGTTCCCTAGAAAACAAAGCTTGAGGCAAGGATTAGTGCTGATGATTATTTACAGGTCCAATAACAGGAAAGTGAGAGTGAGGCACATGGATGTGAGACAGAATGAGAATAATTCAAAATTATGATTACCACATTTCTGACTCTTTCACAATAAGCCATAAAGAGATACAGTAGATTACTTCAGCCACATGGGACATCTTCAGATAAGCCCTATGGGTTCAATGTGGTGGCTCTCACCTGTAATCCCAGCACTTTGGGAGGCCAAGGTGGGTAGATCCCTTGAGGCCAGGAGCTTGAGAGCAGCCTGTCCAACACGGTGAAACTCCTGTTTCTACAAAAATAATAATAATAATACAAAAATTAGCCAAGTGTGGTGGTGCACATGTGTAATCTCAGCTATTTGGGAAGCTGAGGCATGAGAACTGCTTGAACCTGAGAGGTGGAGGCTTCAGTGAGCCAGGATTCTGCCACTACACTCCAGCCTTGGCAGCAGAACAAGACTCTTGTCTTAAAAAAAAAAAAAGAAAGAAAGAAAGAAAGATAAGCTCTATGGATAAACCATGCTTCAAGCAGTCCATGGGTGGAAGGAAAGAGAGGAAAATTATCTATGTTTCCCCCTCCTCAGAGTGCCAACATTCTCCCCTTATGCAATTAACTCCCCCACAGAACTCACACACTGTGGTGTCATGCTTCTTTCAATCTCAGAAGTGGAGAAAGGAGTTGGAAGGTCAAACGTAGGTGGCTACTAGGCCTGGCTTGTGGTAGCAGCCATAGAGGAGGACCCAGAAATTCCAAGCAAGTAATTATCTGACCCAAGCAAGAAGATGCCTCAAAATCAGACTTGGACCAGTAAAGCTACCATACTTGCCACTCTATCAGTGCCTGCCAACTCAGACCTCATACATGCTCAAACTCTTACTCTAACATCTCAAAGCTGACATTCGCAGTACCAACACGGTCAGGTCCCTACATATGCGTACAATCCTACCTATGAATTTGGGCCTATTGGCTTTGGTTTCTGGGTATCCACCCTATTGGTCCATATCCATTGCCCTTGCATGTCATAAATAGTACCCTCACTCTATATACAAGATGAGAACAGGAAAAAAAGATGGACAATCACTGATAACCTTAAACCAATCAACACCTCAACGTTCATGCAAAGAGGGCATATTGAGTCTTTTTTTTTTTTTCTTTAACTTGTTGTGTGCAGAGACACTCATCTCTGATTCTCCTCTCTAAAGGGATATAAGTGAATTTTGCCAGTAGAGATGCAGTGTGCCTGCCTCATGGAGCACTGTAACTTTGCTATAAATTTAAATTCCGGGCTCGTTGGTGGCTAGAGTGGTACAATGAAGAGAAAACTAGACTAGTACTTTTTAAATGTATAAACACTTCTACAGGAAAAAAAAAATTTACTGCATATAATAAAGCTAGATATTTAAAAGAGAGGGACTCATAGAATACAGAAAACAAATGATACATACTGTTTAACTTTCTACATGACATTTACAATTTGGATTAGATAATATGTGGATCACTTTTGACAGATACCAGGAGATTCTACCTTGGATAACAAAATGCAAGACTCCCTGATGTTCACAGCTTATTTCTGGAAACTGTTTAGAAGCTGCTGCCATTCCATGAGTCCAGTTGTTTATGGATGCCTCCATCATTCATGGCTACTATTGGAAAGTTCCTGATTCATTGTCTATCTTGAGATGCAAGACGTTTTAAAAGTGCAAACCTTTCTGTACTAGAAATATAAAACTTTTCTTTTGGAAATGTTTCATTTTCCCAGGATAAGAAAAATTAATTGTTCCAGATAGTTTGCCCCTAGACTAAGGGGCAAAATGGCAGATTGCTTTTTCTTCTTCTTCATGAGGAATCTAAAACATGTTCTAGTTCCAGTTCAGCCATGTACTTGTCTAACTTGGGAAAATCCTGTAACCACTTGTAAACTCAGTTTTCTAATCTCTTGAGAGGGGAAAATACTACTGCTGCAGTATAATTTTCAAACCATTATACTATGACACTGATAAATGTATGTTAAAAGTTTTATTCAACTCATTAATTAATGAGAGAGCTAGTAAGATGTTATCACTGGTTCAAAGAAGAATATGAAGAACAGAAATATAGACAGTTAAAAAAATGTCAAAGTAAATTTTGTTGACAGATGCAAAGCTAGTTAATATCATACAGGTCAACAAACTGTAATATTTGGCATTATCCATTTTTAACACATAGAAATCAATTGCATCTTGACCGGACAAAATTTACTTACATTCCTTTAGAGAGGAGTTATTTACATTCCTCTCAGATAAGAATCATGTGCAATCTATTAGTTTTTACAAGTTAATGTCTAGCCCTACAGAGTTATCAAATAGTCTAGTCTAAGAAATGGCAAGACAAACTACTGCCCATGGGTCAAATCTAACCCACAGCCTGTTTTTGTACAGGCTGCAAAGTAAAAATGAGTTTTACATTTTAAAGGAATGTTAAAAAGAAAAAAAAAGTAGAGGAATGTTCAACAGACATTGTATATGTCCTGCAAAGCCTAAAATATTTACTATCTAGTAAAATATTGACTATCTAGTGTTTTACTGGAGATGTTTTTGACCCCTGACTTAGTCAATAGACAGTCTACCCCCCTGTAGACTTAGTGAATCCCTGGGGGATCGGCTGCACAACATTTGTACTGTAGTGAGGGGATAAACCATCATCTTGTTTGCCACTTCAAATCTGGGATATTTTTTCCTGACATCTTCCACACTGCCCTAGAGGAACTGTTATAAGAATCAATTTTGCTGACAAAGCAGGTATAAACTCTAGTGTGCCACACACGAATAAAGCGGCACATTGCCATAAGCAAAGAGTTGATAGTTTTCAGAAGTAAATCCTGGCAAGGTCTGGCAAGGTCATAATGTCATCTGCCCAAGGCTGATACTCCAAAGATATTTGGAATCCTGGAGTAAGAAGCATTCACCTCCATAAATTCTGCTATACTGTGTCATCTTCAATTCCACTAGGATTTATGAAAAAATTTACACTTTGTCCTTCAAAACTGGCTTCCGAATCATTGAGAATTTTACTGAGTTTTGACTTTCTGTTATTGTTGTTTTTTAACTACTGAACTTCTTTCATAATGTCTTTCCTCACCCACAGCTCAGTGGCAATGCCATCATAACCACCTTGGAATATTAAACTTTTTTCCATGCAGATGAAGATTTCCCGGAGCTATTAATAAGTTTTCTAAAAAATGAGGGTGATTAATAAAATTAAGCAACTTTTTCTGCTTTCCGGCTCTAAAATAAAACTCCTACTGATAATATATGAAAATCCATTCCAGCTTTATGAAATGTACCATTCATCTCCATTAGTTTACTAGTATCTATTGACCTCCCACTGGGTATGAAACATTCTGCCACATATTCTAGCAGATAGAAAAATAAGATCCCACCCATGTCCCTAAGAAGCTTAAAATCTATTTAGAGAAATGCAAAACATATCACATCAAGAGCAAACCCATGAAATATGAGGTCCAAAGTATGATGAAATCAGCAGGGGTGATATCCTAGCATTTGGAATCAAAATAGTTCGTGTTTATAATTCTATGAAGTAGGGAGGTTTCCCATTTTATAAGTATTTCTGCAAACATTAGTTACTACCATTAAAAATCAAGGTACTTTATGTAAAACTGAGACTTACAAGTTTTCTTTAAAAGTATGGTGAGCTGGTAAAACTGAATCCACATTTCTGCATGGCAACATCAACTAGATTCTTACCTCAAAGCGTGGATCACAGAATTGTCATTGCAGCATCACCTAAGAGTTCATTAAAAATGCAGAGTCAGCTGAGCTCAGTGGCTCATGTCTGTAATCCCAGCACTTTGAGAGGGCAAGGTGGGTAGCTCACTTCAGGTCAGGAGTTCGAGGCAAACCTGGCCAATATGGCGGAAACCCTGTCTCTACTAAATAAATACAAAAATTAGCTGGGTGTGGTGGTTCATGCCTGTAATCCCAGCTACTCAGGAGCCTGGGACAGGAGAATCACTTGAACCCAGGAGGCAGAGGTTGCAGTGAGCCAAGATCATGCCACTGCACTCCAGTCTGGGTGACAAAGCAAGACTCTGTCTCAAAAAAAAAAAAAAAAAAAAAAAAAAAAAAGACAGAATCTCAGGCCCTGCCAGAGACTAAAATCCCAGAGCCAAGATGCCCAAGTCACTCACTTGCACACCCTGAAGTCTAAGGAGCACTGAGCTAAACCTGGACAAGCCCCTTAGATGGGCATGTGCTGTCTAGACAGGTACAGTCCCTACAAATCCATCTTTCTTCACGCCTGGTCCATGTACTTACTCCAGTTTTCAATCGTAATCCAAAGCCCTTAGCCTATCAGCCAAAGCTACACAGAACTATATTTCAAAACTTTCTCCCACTGCACCTCAATGCAATCCTTCCATTCAACTCAAAGCACAAGCACCTCTAATATACTTTTCCTGCCATTACTTCCCCCATCATTCCTCTCACCTCAAGTGCCCTTTCTTTAGGGCACCAGGCCTGACACACAGCAAGGATTTAATACGTGATTATTTCATTCATGCATTCCTTCATTCACATGTGAAAGCATGTGTGTGGACACAATTTGCATTCCTTACGGGAATTATGGGATTCTTCAATGTCAGTCTTGCTCACATTTGTACTCCTAGCACTCAGCACAGTGAACGGTGCATAGTAGGCATTCTAGAAGGAAAATATGAATGTAAGAAAAAAAAATCAACAAGTGAATAGAGGAATGTCCTATTAAATTAATGCCAGAACTTCAGGTGGCAAATATTTATTACCTACCTAGTACTATGCTGGACCCTGAGGTATAAAGTAAATAAGATACCATCTCTACTCTCAAGAATTTCCCAGTATATGTAGAGAATCTGATAAATAAGCCACCATAATTGTAACACAGAGAGTTAGAGCTGTAATAGAAGTTTAACCATTATTGATTGTTTTAATAAGCCTGCATAACAAACAACCACAAAACCTCAGTGGCATGCAACATTTATTCTTTATTGTTCATGCGTCTGGGGTGGTCAGCCAAGTGGCTTTGCTGTTCTTGGTTGGACTTACATATCTGGAAGTCAACTGGAGGTCAGATATCCTAAAATGCTTGTGGCTGGAAATACCAGCTCCCCTCCATGTGTCTCTCATCCTCCAGCTGACTATCCTAGGCATTTTCATGGTGATGGCAGGTATGTAATATTTTTCTCTTGGTAACATGAAATCGGCCAGGTGCAGTGGCTCACGCCTGTAATCCCAACACTTTGGGAGGCCGAGGCAGGCAGATCTCTTGGGGTCAGGAGCTCGAGACCAGCCTGGCCAACATGGTGAAACCCCATCTCTACCAAAAAATACAAAAATTAGCTGGGCGTGGTGATGAGCACCTATAATACCAGCTACTTGGGAGGCTGAGACATGAGAATCACCTGAACCCAGAAGATGGAGGTTGCAGTAAGATCATGCCACTACACTCCAGCTTAGGCAACAGAGTGAGACTCCATCTCAAAAAAAGAAAACAAAAAAAAAAACGTGAAATCACACCATTTGTACATTATTTTAAGGTCAGCAAAACTACATCTGTCTTGTGCTTTGGGTTTGTTTTACAATACGTGGACTACTATCCCCACATCTTTACCTAGCAATACTTCTGGTTGAGGCCTTTGGTTTTGAATCCCAGAGCAGGCTTCAGATATGGCATAAGACTATTTCAAATAAGTGACTTACTGCTGTGCTGGGTTCCATGAGACTCACACCAACTGGAACTGTGCTTCAAAGAAATCCTACCAGGAGTCTGGAGAATGCTTGGGATGTTATTGTGCATGACTCAGAACAAGTGAAAACTCTAATTTTTCAAGCCTTCCTTTACATCATGTTTGCTAACATCCATCAACCAAAGAAAGTCACATGATCAATTCAGAAAAAAGAAGCAAGTAAATAGAGTTCCTTCCTAATGGGAGGACCTTCAGAGTCACATGGGCTAAGGGTGTGGATAGGGGAAATGAGGAAGAAGTGGGCCATTTTTACAACCTATCATAAGAGGTGTGAAAAAGCTGCTGTAGGCAGAAGCTTAGAATCAACAATCTAAACACAGGAAAGCTTTTGGGGAAGCTTTCCCATTCCACAATTCCAAGATTATGTTTTCTCAATACTATCTAAACTAGAAAGACCACTGCCATTCAAAGCCATGATATAACATACAAAATAACAAAACTTACTGAGCCCTTTCAATGCAGCAGGCCCTGTGCTAGGCACTTCATATGCACTAACTGATCTCCCCTTCTCCTAACAAACCTAAGACATGCATAGTATTATACCAGTTACAGGTGAAAAAACTAAGGATCAAAGAAGTTTGGCAACTTGCTCAGGTCTGCAAAGCCAGGACCAGGTACTCCTTTGCTCTCTTCAGCCACACCACAGTAATTAAACTTATGCCCATTACCTTGTCTTCCTTTTCCTTACTGAGAGAGGGTATGTAATGGTTTTCACATACAGGTCATTTTTGGCCAAAAGTAGAGTCCAAAGAATTAAAAATTTCAGTAAGTGAACCACCAGGAGTCAATTACAGCACAGGTCAGTCATGAAATTGCAGTTGTGTATTTTTAGGGCCACTGTATACTAATAGACAAGGCCTATTTGTTTTCCTTTTCCTGCAATACTGAATTTTGAAATTGAATCCTTGGTTCAAAAAGTTCTGATGCCATTTGTGTAATGTCAGTTTCAAAACAAATTCAAGGAATCCTGAAGAATCTAATAATCATGTGTCAACCAAAGATGAGGGTTGCATTTTTCATTCTATGAATAATGCATTTTGATGAAACCAATTCACTCCTCAAGTATGAAAGCCACAGTCCAAAACCTTCCCTTCTATCACATTATTTTGTTCTGTGTGGTCATTTGCCAGCCTTTGCTGGCAACTTCAAGAGGCAAGGACAAGAAAAGTCAAACAAACAGACATGAACATTCAGTGTCACTTGGCATTCGCTTGCCATCAGAGAAAACTTTCCATACCAAAAATCAGATTCTCACTTGGTGCAACCCATTTTCCTTCCCTGCTGAAATATATAATTTTCCTTTTGTTCCAAGTGTTGGCTCCCATCGATGTCTGGCATAGGGTAAAAGATCAAAAGTAAAATGAAGTCTTGCCTCAGCAATCCTGTCAGAATTCCCCAGTGGAACTTCTAAAATGGCCCACTTTTCAAAGTGACATAACAAGCAATGAGCCATTTAGTGATTCAGCTGGAAATACAAAGCCCAGGCTGTTTATCCTTAAAATTTCACTAAGGTTAATAATAATGAAAAAAAAGAAAAAGAAATAGAAAACAGCCAGAAAAGAAGAGAAAGACAACTTTTTCTTATGATTTACATTAGGGATGGTAAAAGATTTTGTCTTATGTAATAACTCCAGTCTAGTGTCTCCAAATAGTGTCTTCCTGGTGTGCTATATGGAGAAGAATGTTGAGGTCATATCTGCACATGATGGGAAAAGTGCAGAAATCAATTAGCAATGTCTGCTTTGTAACACAATGGGAAGTGGTAGTCTGTGTGCTATCCTGACTTCATTCTTCCAAAGTTGCAGTTGTTTAAAAGTTCATCTAGAGTTCTATCCAATATGTTTTATTGTATAGATGGACAATTTTTTAAAGTATCTTTTAATGCCCAACATAATTGATGGCATTAAAGAATTACAATAGACTAGGCATGGTGGCTCACACCTGTAATCCCAGCACTTTGGAAGTCAAAGGTGGAAGAATCACTTGAGGCCAAGAGTTCAAGACCAGCCTGGGCAACATAGCGAGAACCCATCTCTACAAAAAATAATAAAATTAGTTGGGCACCTGTAGTCTTGCTACCCAGGAAGCTGAAGCATGAGGATCCAGGCATTCAAGGCGGAGCCCAGGCATTCAAGGCTGCAGTGAGCTATCATACCCCCATACTCCAGCATGGGCCACAAAGTAAGACTCTCCCTCTAAAAAAAAAAAAAAAAAAAAAATGCCACAACGGGCTATGGTGGGTGACTCATGCTTATAATCCCAGTACTTTGGGAGGCCAAGGTAGGAGGATTGTTGAAGTCAGGAGTACAAAACAAGCCTGGGCAACATAATGAGATACCATCTCTACAAAAAAATTAAAAAATTAGCTGGATATGGTGGCATGTGCCTATATTCTTAGCTACTTGGGAGCCTGAGGTGGGAGGATCACTTGAGCCCAGGAGTGTGAGGTTACGGTGAGCCATGATCTCACTAACCTGGGTGACAGAACAAGACCCTGTCTTTAAAAAACAAAACAAAACAAAAAAATCCACAAGAAAAGTGATCTAAGGTGGTTATCAGACAACCATATAAAATGCCTGCAACACACTTACATATTTATTGTTCATACCCAAGCTGCATAAAATTGGCTTCACCCAACTGGATTTCTCTTTAAAAATAAATAGCTGTTCTTTCCGATTCTCACCTTACGGTATAGAAATAGAGTGCTATGAAATAACTATGTAACCATGTCTTTCCACAGCTCCAGAATCAAATCAGTGGCTTTTCGCTAAGCAAGAGGTCAGATAACAATGAGAGCCTTGTTCAATAAAAGCAGTGCAGCCCCATAGCATGGCTTCACGGACTACATCAGATCATTAGGTAAATATTAACTGCATTTTGTGCCTGCTACCTCATTAAAGCCCACAAATAATAGCTGTTCCTACTAGTTAGCGCTTATTCTACCATCTCTCCTTATCACCTCGTAGTGCCTATCACTTCCCAGTGCCTTGGTCAGAGAAACGACCTTATTGATGAATGTCAGCAGAGACCTGGGAGTAAATGGTGTTTTGTTCTTTATACAAAGGTTGGCATGCACAATGAGATGTCGGCCGTTTGGACCAAACAGTTCTTGTTTTAACTCAAGTCTATAAAAGGAAGAAACTCAAAGCCTCCAGTTTCTCTTTTCTCTCTCTTCCTTTTCTATCCTTTCATTTTTCTTAACTTTCCTTGTTCTTTGTTCCCTTCCAATCCTCCTTCCTTCCTTCCTTCCTTCCTTCCTTCCTCCCTCCCTTCCTCTTTCTCTCTCTTTCTTTCTCTTTCTTTCTTTCTTTTTCTTTCTTTCTTTCTTTCTTTCTTTCTTTCTTTCTTTCTTTCTTTCTCTCTCTCTCTCTCTTTCTCTTTCTCTTTTCCTCTTCACTTCTTTTTCTTTTTTTTTTTGAGACAGGGTCTTGCTCTGCCTTCCAGGCTGGAGTACAGTGGCACAATCACAGCTCACAGAACCCTCTACCTCTCAGGCCTAAGCATCTTCCCACCTCAGTCTCTCAAGCAGATGGAACTACAGGCATGCGCCACAGCTGATTTTTCACTTTTATAGAGATGGGGTTTCACTGTATTGCCCAGGTTGGTCTCAAACTCCTGAGCTCAAGGGATTTTCCCGACTCAGTCTCCCAAAGTGCTGGGATTATAGGGCCTATCCACTATACCTGGCCATTTCTTTACCTCTTTGCTTTGATTCTTTCCTTCCACTTCTACTTCTCTTTTCCTTGTATCTTTCTTTCTCTTTCTATGCCAAAACATCTTACTAGCCATTGAGACTCTGAGTTCAATACATATCAAGAGTCCTTTTTCACACAGTCATACCTCATGTACAATACTGATATCAGATCTTGTTTTTGTTGCTAGTTGCAGGAGAGATAAGGAGAAGAGGAGAGAGTGGACTACCCAGCCTCGCCCCTAAGCATGTGGTAACACCACCATTGCAGAAACTGAGTAAAACAAATGTCTGGTTTCCATGGTTCTAAACATTTATCCAAAATTATATCATAGATTAGGCATGATTCTCAGAGGGTTTGAAGAGTACTTTGGTGGGCAGGGGCCTGGGGAACTGAAACAGTTGATTGGCTAAGGATGAAATCACAGGGGTCTCTAAACTGTCTTCTAAACTCCAAAACTGTCTTCATGCAGCTGAGTCAGTTCCTAGGAGGGGGTTTCAGGACGGGATGGTATCTCTTGATCTGCTGAAATGCTAAATCTCAATATCTCAAAGACCAGTTATTTAGGTTTCACAATAGTCAAGTTATCTATAGGAGCAGTTGGGGAGGTTACAAATCTTGTAACCTCCAAGTATGTGACTCTGGGCAATAAGCAACTTACAGAAATGCCAGCTAAACAAGTAATGGATGGTTATGGTTTAACCGTGCCTACTCTTTAGCAAAGTTCAGGCCTCTAGTGTAATTCTAACTTTGTTACCTTCTGTTAGTCTTTACAAATATGGTTTTAACTTCTGAACAAGGAGGGGATCAGTTCAAGGAAAGGACTATTATGGCCTCCACACAAGAATGAGCAAAAGCAATCTAGCCTGATAGAAGCAAGACGGATTTGGGTGTGTTCGATTTCCCTTACTGCTACAACGTTTGCAAAGGCCACTTACTACTATAATTTTTGCAAAGGCCATTTCATCTTCAGGCAGAGCTTGTATCGGCAAGTTCAATGAAACAAGCCCATTGTTGGTACCCAATAAATAGCTACTAATAATATCAAAATCTTAGTAAAATGCCTACATTTTGAAAGTTTGCAGCCAGACGCGGTGGTTCACACCTGTAATACCAGCATGGGAGGCCAAGGCAGGTGGGGATCACGAGGTCAGGAGTTCAAGACCAGCCTGGCCAAGATGGTGAAACCCCGTATCTACTAAAAATACAAAAATTAGTCAGGTGTAGTGGCACACGCCTGCAATCCCAGCTACTCGGAAGGCTGAGGCAGGAGAATTGCTTAAATCAGGGAGGTATAGGTTGCAGTGAGCCGAGATCTAAGCTGGGCAACAGAGCAAGACTCCATCTCAAAAAAAAGAAAAAAGAGAAAAAAAAAGAGACAGAGAGAGAGAGAGACAGAAAGAAAGAAAGAAAGAAAGAAAGAAAGAAAGAAAGAAAGAAAGAAAGAAAGAAAGAAAGAAAAGAAAGAAAGAAAGAAAAAGAAAGAGAGAGAGAGAGAGAGAGAGAAAGAAAGGAAGGAAGGAAGGAAGGAAGGAAGGAAGGAAGGAAGGAAGGAAAGAAAGGGAGAAAGAGAAAGAAAGAAAGATTGCTAATATGTAATAAAGTCATACTAACTCAAGATTTAAATGAAGTTAAATTTGTTTTGACAGGCTGGGCACAGTGGCTCATGCCTGTAATCCCAGCACTTCGGGAAGCTGAGGCAGGCAGATCACTTGAGGTCAGGAGTTTGAGACCAGTCTGGCCAACATGGCAAAACTCCATCTCTACAAAAAATACAAAAATTAGTCAGACATGGTGGCACATGCCTGTAATCCCAGCTACTCAGGAGGCTGAGGCAGGTGAGTCACTTGAACCCAGGAGGCAGAGGTTGCAGTGACCGAGATCGTGCCACTGCACTTCAGCCTGGACGACAGAGCAGGCTGTCTCAAAAAAAAACAAAAAAACAACAAAAAAAGTTTTAACAAATACAATGAAGGTCAGAATCATTAGTTTCAACACAGGCAGCTAGCACTTACTGCAAATATTTTTCTCTCATAGTATACTGCTTCGTTCCTGTTGGAACTGGCTTGCCCATTGCACCAAGTTATCTCCCATAAGCCCAAGGAGAGTAATCTCCACATTTCTGCTCAACTCCAAGGTAGCATTGCCTTTGTAAAATGATCTGGTAGCTCATTCCCGAAATTTCTTTTGAGCTCTGCATTGTTTGAAAAGAAATTTCCTCTGCTGCCTGAAACTCACTGGTGGGTGTAATTTGTGGCATTATGCCTCAGCCACCAGGAGGGTGAATGAAGGCAGGAACATTAATCAAATTTGGAAACAATGAAGAAATAGGGGGGTTGGCGTGGATCCACACATGTTTAGCAGCCTACAATGTCAGATTTTAAATGTGAAAATGAGAGCCTTGTGGCTGAGCTACTACATACTAAATAGGTTAAGGCATCAACCCGCAGGCCATCCCTGAGGACTTTGAGAGCAAATACTTCCTTCCAATGCATCATGTCAATGTCATTAACTTATCAGCTGTTTGCAATTTTTCTGTTTCTATCATGAACTGCAGTTTTTCAGAAAATTATAAATTTATCAATTTGGTATAGTCCCTCACATGGCACTAGGGGCATGAGGATTTAACAAATGCTTCTGGCTGGGCATGGTGGCTCACACCTGTAATGCCAGCACTTTGGGAGGCCAAAGCAGGAGGATCACTTGAACCCAGGAGTTCACGAACAAATGGGGCAACATAGGGAGATGCCAGCTCCACAAAAATATTTTAAAATTAGCTGGATTCAGTGGTGCACACCTGTAGTCCCAGTTACTTGGGAGGCTGAGGCAGGCGATCACTTGAGCCTAGGAGTTCAAGGTTGTAGTGAGCTACGATCACACCACTACACTCCAACTTGGGCAACAACAGAGCAAGACTCTGTTACAAAATAAAAAGGAAAAAAAAAAAAAAAAAGCAGGTGCTTCTAGCCAGCAAAATGTCTGTTGAGCACCTACAACATGTAAAAGACACCCTTGGAGAAGCATAGTTGGATGTTTCATCAAAATAAGTAATTGTTGGCTGGGCTTGGTGGCTCATGCCTATAATCCCATCATTTTGGGAGTCTGAGGTGGGCAGATTGCTTAAGCCCAGGAGCTCAAGACCACCCTGGGCAATCCAGAGAAACCCTGTCTCTACAAAAAGTACCAAAAAAATTAGCTGGGCATGGTGGTATGTGCCTGTGGTCCCAGTTACCTGAAAGGCCTGAGATGGGAGGATCACTTGAACCTGGGAGGTCAAGACTGCAGTGAGCCATGATCATGCCACTGCACTACAGCCTGGGGAACTGAGCAAGACCCTGTGTCAAAAAATAAAAATCAGTAATTGTTCTAAATGGTATTTTTTTCTATCTCTGCTCTTCTTATACATTTCTCCCTGACAAAAATATTTTTCCCAATCTTTCAAAATTCAACTCCTCTTTAAAGGCACAGCTAAATCCCACCTCTTCTACACCATCCCTGATCCTCTAATATCTTTCTCCTTTGAAATTCCATGTGTTTTGTAAACTTTAAGTGTGCTCTTCATGAATATCTTTTCTTTTTTCTTTTTTTTTTTTTTTGAGACAGAGTCTTGCTCTGTCACCCAGGCTGGAGTGCAGTGGCACGATCTTGGTTCACTGCAACCTCTGCCTCCTGGGTTCAATCAATTCTCCTGCCTCAACCTCCCTAGTAGCTAATATTATAGGCGCACACCACCACATTTGTCCTCTCATAGTTCTAGAGGCTGGAAGTCCAAGATCAAGATGCCAGCAAGGCCAATGTCTGGTGAAGGCTCTCTACTTGGGTTGCAGATGGCCGCTTCTCTCTGTGTGCTCATGTGAGCTTTCCTCAGTGAATGTGCCCCAAAGGAATTGCTCTCAGAACAATCCTAAGCCTATGAGATCAGAATCCACCCTTATGAACTCATTTAACCTAAATTACTTTCCTAAAGACCCTATCTGTAAATACAGTCATATTGGGGATTGGAGCTGCAACATATGAATGAAGGGGTACAGAATTACAGTCTACGGCAACCTTCCTATGAACTGTACCCATCAAAGAATGCTACAGAACCTGTGAGACCTCAACAGCACCTTAAAGAGAAAGGATTATTCTTGGAAAGAAGAGGGAGGATGTTCCAGTTTGAAAGAGGCACTCATCAAATGGCAAGCTACAATCCAACATCTTCAAGGCCTTTCCACTCATGAACATATAGGGGAATACAGCTGGGAGTGCTTAAGGTATGGGCAAGGTGAAGAAGAGACAAACGTGTATGAGGTAAGAAAGACCAATGAACAGAGAAGAAACTTACATTTTTAAACTCTGTGTTTCTTTAGATCAAGTGGGAAAGTAGAGGTTTCTGGTTGTTTCCATTGCTCATGCATGTATTCAGTGAGGAATAAAACATTTATAATAATCATCTTATGGAAATTCTAGTCTTGGTGGGAGAGAGAAAAAAGAGAAAGAGAGGGGTTGCAAAAGCTAAAGATTCATTTAGTCATTCATTTATTTATATGTGTAGAGCATCTGCTATGTGCCAGGAGTTATTTTAGCTGCTGAGGATGCAGCTATGAATAAAGCAGGCAAAGCCCTCATCTTCAGGGGCCTCTATTCCGTGAGAAAAGAGAGATAACAAACAAATAAACATGCAAATGCATGATGTCAGTTGTGCTGGGTGCGGTGAAGAAGAAAAGCAGAATAAGGAGGATAGAGAATACAAAGGCTCTTCTTGGTAAATGGTGAGCTTAGAAAGCAAAGACTTGAAGGAATCAGAGCAAGTCATGTGGTCATGAGGAAGGGAGTTTCAGGCAGAGGGAATAGTAAACGCAAAGATCCTGGGGCAAAACTGCTGGCAGCGTGTTAGAGGAATATTGCTGGAGGCAGAATTCTTTTTTATTTCTTTTTTCTCTTTTAGACAGGGTCTCCCTTCTGTTGCCAAGGCTGGAGTGCAGTGGTGCAATCTCCACTCACCGCAGCGCCGACTTCCTGAGTTCAAGTGATCCTCCCACCACAGGGGAGGTAGAATTCTCAGAGGGACCCCATGATCTCCACTCCCAGATGTCACTCCCATGATTATGTAGATTAAAGGAATTTTGCAGCTGTGAGTAAAATTACTAATCAAGTGACCTTTAGTTAGGAAGATTGCCCAGGTGGGCCTAAGCTAATCACTTGAGTCCTTTAAAACAGAGAATTTTTTCTGGCTAGCAGCAGAAGAGCAAGTATGATATTTTCCAAGCATGAAAAGAAACCAATGAACATTTGCTGGCTTGAAGACGGAAGAGATCACATTGTAAAGAATGTGGGTGGCCTTCAGGACCCGAGAGCGGGCCTCAGTTGACAGCCAGCAGCTGACAGCCAGCAAGGGTTCCACAGTCCTACACTGGTAGGGAACTGAATTCTACCAATAACCTGAATGAATTCGGAAGTAAACTTTTCCCAACAAGCCTCCAGATGAGAGCATAACCCAGTCAATACCTTGATTTCAGCCTTGTCAAACCCTAAGCAAAGAACATTGCTGAGCCTGCCCACACTTCCAACCTACAAAACTTTGAGGTAGTAATTTACAGATGTTGTTTTGAGATGCTGTGTTTGTAGTAATTTATAATGATGCAGCAACAGAAAACTAATAGAAATAGCAGGAAGGCCAATGTGGAAGGCATGAGGGAAGCCAATATGGCAGGTGTACAGTAAGCAAGAGGGGTTGTTGAGGTGAAATCAGAGAGGGCCAGAGGCTAGATCATGCAAGGCTCCACAGGCTATGGTAAGGCCATTGCACTTCCAGCTGAATGAGTGGGAAGCCGCTGGAGCGTTTGGGCAAAGAAAACATGGTCTTATTTGCTCCTGAGAGCTCAGCACTGCTGGATCAGCTGATATCCAGAGAAAACAACTCCACTGATGGAGTTCCTGATGACCTCCAGAGGCACTGGTAAATACTTGAATATAAAATATTCAGAAGGCACTGGCAAAACTAATGGAGAACAGCCAGAGAGTTTGAGAGACAAAGCATATCAAATACAACACTAAAGAAATGCTAGCAGCTTAGAAAGAAGAGTAAATCCATCAAGAGAGGTCACATTAAGGCAGCCTGAAATGCAACCATGCTTCCCACTTTCTGCAACTCCCACATCCAATACAAAAAAATGCTTTCCTTAGACATGTTTTTCTAACAAATGTATCTGGGCTCTACAGAGGCAGCCTCAGGAATATCTGAAGCTTGCCCCAACACCATCTTGGCAAACGATTAACGTACGATTAAACCTGATGGTTAGCCATGGCCAGGAATCAGATTGCTAATAGCCGGAGACTCAGTGGGCAACTTTTGTTGGTAGTTGAGTGCTTTGCCAGAAACTGCCTCTCAGCGGGAGTTGGGAGACTGGAAAGTTGACCCATGGAAAGGAGCCCCATGATGGGAAAAATTAAGCTGTAGACCCATGAGATAATAGCAGCAATAGAAAGAGAGGCAGAGCCTCCCACCCACACACCAATTCAGAAATACCTCAGGTATAATTAAATCCGACTCCAGAATTTAGCACCTTTTTGTAATAAGAATCTTTCCTTGCAGTCCTTAGCATTCTGTTGCCTTGGCAAAAACCCTGTCTCTTGACATTTGAAAGGTTTCTGTCCCATTTTCAAGGAACAGCCCTGGTGAAGATGCCTTTTAAATTGTGTTTTGTTTCTGCAGATGCTTTTATGGCAGAGTCCTACTCTGGCCGAGTAACATACTCTTTGGCAGATTCTGTTCATATCCCCCACCTGCCTTCTCCATAACGGGTGTGCCCAGCCCCATTTTCACCTCCAAATTTTAGGTAGAGCATACCATGGCACACCATGCTGCACCGTGCTGACCCAATTGTAGGAGAGTGCCCCAGCAGGAAACAACCAAGATGGCCACATCAAATGGTGCTTTGGGAGGATGTCTTTGAGTGCCCACTGCTTGTCTTTGACCCTGGTGCCCGCACATGACTGAGCTCCTGACTCGGGTTGACCCTCTTGGGCTTGGGATTGGTGACTTCTGCCTTTTTGACTGGTTTGTATTTGGTTTTGTCCCAACTACCAGTTTATGGGGACTCCCATACACGATTCCTATCTTCCATTTCCATGCTTGACAATATTTGCTTTCTCCTGGCTTCCCACTCTCTCTCCTTCTCTTAAGAATCTATGGTCATAGCTTAATTCCATTATCTATAAAATGAAAATTCTCGTGATTCAATCCCAAAGAGTGAATCTCACGACAATGTACATAAAGCACTGGGGAGGGAGCCTGGCACATGGTAAGTGCTGAAAAAATGTTGGCCAGTTTTAATAGGAAAGCTGAAAGAAGGGTGGGTAAAGGATGAGGATTAAGCTCAGAAACAGCATTCTGGTAGGAGAGGAGACTTGGGTATGGGAACAGAATTTCAGAATCCTATTTACAAGCAACAGGTACCGTACTGGGCCTGGGATGTCCATTTCATGAACCTGGATTCAACCCGATAGTCATGGAACCATAGAATCTGGCACTTCAGCCAGGCCTCATAGCATGTGCCTGTAGTCCCAGCTGCTCAGGAAGCTGAGATAGGAGGATTGCGTAAGCCCCCGAGTTCTGGCTGTAGTGTGCTGTGTCAATTGGTGGATGCACACACTAAGTTCAGCATCAATACAGTGACCTCCTGGGAGTGGGAGACCACAAGTTTTCTAAGGAGGGGTGAGCCAGCCTGGGTGGAAAACAGAGCAGGTCAAATTTCCCATGCTGGTGAGTAATAAATCACGCCTATGAATAGCCACTGAACTCCAGCCTGGGCAAAATAGCAAGACCCTGTCTCCTAAAACAAAAAGAATCTGGCACTTGGGACTTTGCTTAAAGCCACATACAGATAATTATGCCATGTTTGAAAATTCTAGGGGTGGAAAATTCATTTTTGTCTGGCTGTAGCCTTCTCTATCAGTGTGAAGACAATAATGATTCATTCAGTAAATATATATTGCCCGTGTGCTATGTGCTAGGCCCTACGTATACCGCAGAAAGCAGCACCAAGTTGCTGCAATCATGCATCTTAAGAGTCTGATGGTAAAGATAAAATAAACATATACATAGCACAAATAAGTAATTACAGTCAAAATGGTCATAAGAGTAACAGGAAGTAACAGATGGAGGGGTCAAAGAAGTCCTCCTTAAGAAGGCAACATTTGAACTGAGATCCGAGGAACGAGAATAAACAAAGAAAGCAAAGAATGGGAGGGACCTAGATGGGAAGAGGATAGTCTTTCTGGCCACGTATTGAGCTGCTCCATGCCAGCTGCTTTACAGGCTATCTCCTTTAATCCCACTACTCTGCAAGGAAGGCATAATTTTCCCAGAAGGCAGCCGGGGAACAGAGAACTGAAGGAAATCACCCAAGCAAGTGGCAATGCTAACTAACACTGAGTCACATCAGCACTTGCCTTGTTTTGATAACGCAAGGTCAGAGCAAGGGAATAAACTAGAACTATGAAGAATCAAAAAGCCAAGCCCTCCAGGCCAAGGAATAGGCCAGCAGCCTCAAGGATTGACTTCAAATGACACTTTTAAAGGGAATTCTAATACTAGCCACCATCCTCTGAATGATGGTCTTGTGCCAGGCACTGGGCCAAGGCCTTCACAAGCATTGTTCATGTCCTTCTCATGATACCCCAGAAGGTAGATACTACACTCCCTGCTTTGTAGATGAAGAAAAGGCTATAGACCCATACTTCCCCACACCCCCGTAACCCCTCCTCCATGTCACACACAGACCCAAGCAGAAGCCAACATTTCAATCTGGAGTATGGATTCCAAAGGAAAGTTATGAGGGTGATGGTAAGGGGAGCTCTGGTTAAACCAAATTTGAGGCTGAGTGCAGTGGCTCAAGCTTATAATCCCAGCACTTTGGGAGGCCGAGGTGGGCAGATTACTTGAGGCTGGGAGTTGGAGACCAGTGTGGCGGACATGGAAAACCCTGTCTCTATTAAAATACAAAATTAGCTGGGCATGGTGGTAGGCACCTGTAGTCCCAGCTGGGGAGGCTGGGGCACGAGAATTGCTTGAACTCAGGAGGCAGAGGTTGCAGTGAGCTGAGATCACACCACTGCACTCCAGCCTGGGCAACAGACCGAGATTTTTTTTCAAATTTTTTTTTTTTTTTTTTTTTTTTTACCTAAAGAAGAGATGAATGCAGCCAAGAACGGAGATAAGACACTGTCTTCAAGTATTCAGAAGCTGGGCCAGCTTTGTTTTGTGTGAACTGAGAAAACAGAACTTAAGTCAGCGGGTGTCAGAGGGAGTCAGGGGCAGTCAGTGCCCCACCCAGATCTTGCCTTACCAGGTCTTTTCAATCCCAAGTTGCTGTAAGGACTGGCTGCCAACTTCTCACAGCTGCACCCTTTTCTGGAGAATCTACAACAAGGGATGTACCACTAGGAAAGCAATGAAATGTTCGCCGTCTCCCAGCCACTTTATTCAGCCTGAATCTTGGCACATACAATGACTGTCTGAAAATACCAGCCCCTCCATATACAACTGTCTTCAATAATAACCAAAGGACCAAAGAATACAGCTTGAAGACAAAATGAATTCCATGGTATTCTGCTTGTCCCCAGGCAGGCAGGCACAAAACAAACTGAAACAGGACACACCTCCTCCAGCACCAGAAAACAGTTGTGGAGCTTCTCACTGCTGATATTCATACATTCGCTGGGGCTTTCTCTTTACTTGGATAAATTCCAGGTCACTTATTTCTATTCTCTTTGCACACCTCATATTTGTCTTCTCTATTTAATCAAGGAAAGTTGGAGGCAAAGTACGGCTGTAGCAAAAAGCAGTCGTCAAAAACGTTTCTCCAAGATCAAATATTTATGCCGCAGCAAGCAAGCTAACTGATTGTGATCAAAGGATAATAAATCATTTGAAAAAAGAAAGAAAAAGCGATCAATGTGAATAGTATAATTTGCCTTTCATCAGGTGCTGTTGAGATCCTGATTTTTTGTTTGTTCGTCTAACAATGATCGTTTCTGATTTTCTTTTCTTTCATTTAAAAATACATTTTTTCCCTCCCCAAGCCACTCAGATGTGCAGTGCTATTTGATGAGTTTTTGTGGAGGAGGCTCAAATTCCATATTCTGCACCCTGTGAAAAAGAACATGTGTAGTTTTCTGTAGCCCGTGTCTGGTTTTCAATGGCTCACGCTGTTATTACACGATTAAGAAATTGATTGAGTCGGGGGGTGGGTTAAAGAAAAAAAAGAAAGAAATTGATTGAACTCAGAGAAACTGGAACATTTCAAAGAACAGCCATGTTCAAATTACAGATTTCGATAAATAAGACTTATGAAAAATTAACCGCAGCCAACTGGCCAATATTTTTCATCCCCAGACACCCCTACCTCTTCTCCCAAGCTCAAATGGGCAGCAAGTAATACATTAAATGTAGATAACAAAAGAAAAATGATAATGAACAATGTGACATCGCTTTACCATTCATGTTCACTGAAAGGTAGATTTTAAAAACATGAATGGTAAAGCGATGTCACATTGTTCATTGTCATTTTAAAGAGTACTGTCCATCTTGTCGCGTTTTAAATTTTTTATTATGTGCTTCTATTATGAGATCGTCCTGATTTTTATAGAAAGCTCAGCACATATGGAATTTGGTATTCTCATTTTAAAAATGTACTTAATACAGTTATTGGAATATAATTCACATTCCATACAATGCACCTATTTATTTTTCTGCCTTTTTTTTTTTTTCTTGAGACAGAGTCTTGCTCTGTTGCCCAGACTAGAGTACAGTGGCGTGATCTCAGCTCACTACAACCTCTGCCTCCCAAGTTTAAGCAATTTCTCGTGCCACGGCCCTTCGAGTAGCTGGAATTACAGGCATGCATCACCACTCCTAGCTAATTTTTGTATTTTTAGTAGAAACGGGGTTTCACCATGTTGACCAGATTGGTCTTGAACAAGTGCTGGGATTACAGGAGTGAGCCACTGTTCCTGGCCTTTTGTTCTTATTGTTAATAATTGCAACTTTTATTTTAGATTCAGTGGGTATATGTGCAGTTCTGTCACATGGGAACACTGCATGATGCTGAGGTTTAGGGTACAGATGATTCTGTCACCCAGGCAGTGGGTAGAGCACCCAATAGGCAATCCTTCAGCCCCTTCCCTCCCTCTTGCCTCCAGCACTCCCCAGTGGCTATTGCTCCTATGTTTATGTCTATGTGTAGTCAATGTTTAGCTCCCACTTATAAGGGAGAACATGTGATATTTGGTGTTCTGTTCCTGTGTTAATTTGCTTAATATAATGGCCTCCAGGTACATCCATGTTGCTGCAAAGGACATGGTTTCTTTTTGTGGCTACAAAGTATTCCATGAATCCACCCATTTAAACTGTATAATTCAATGGTTTTTAGCATATTCAGAATTTATTCTTTTGTAACCAGTTCTATTACTTTGAACTGGTCTTCTTTGGAGGAAAGTCTTAGAGAAAAATAAAAAAGGACTTTTAACTTCATGAACATGGAGCTCAAGAAATCAACTCTATTTTTTTCCACCCCATGGCTTCTTTCTTTGTAAAATTTTATCTTTGCTTTTAGAAGAATCCATCCCACCAACTGAAGTGTTCTATGCCTAAAGTCAGTGCAGAAGTAATTGCATTAGATTAAAGCTACACTCTCACTCCAGGAAGTAGAGTTGGAGCTTTGCTGCTAGAATATAAAAGCTTTATTTCCCTTGTTTTTTCCTTACAGACATTTTTGGGCCACAGCTCATTGCAGACTGATCTTTATGACTTCACATTTGCTCAAAGCAAGTGATTTATTAGGAGCAGCACCGACATAAATTCATAGAGGAAAAATCTTTATAAAATATCAGTGAACCAAGGTTCACTTTTCACACCTCGTGCTGCCTGTGTGTGTTTGCATATGTACACATGCAATGTGATGCATGCACAACACCCACACACACACACACACACACGTTCAGTCATTCATAGCATGGCTTACAGGTCTGATTCTGTTAAATTTTTTACTTTTAGGAGAGGAGAACATTAAAAATGAGCACTTTTGTTCATTCAATTCCTCTACATCATTCCCTCTCACCCAAGGACTCCTGAACCTCTTGGAGGGTTGAGGCCCAGGAACCTGCATTTTAAACCAAATCTCCAGGTGTCTCTGATGCCCTGACGTTGAAGAACTAAGACTACTCTGTCGCATCCTGAAGTCTGGGTATTCAATGAAGCAGGGGATGGCTTCTCTGCTGAGAGTCAGGGAGTCAGACGCACTGGAATGAAATCTTTGCCACTCCAGATGTGTGGCAGCACCCAAATCCACATGTGAGTTGCAAGTCGACTGCGTGCCACATGCGGGGAATACAACACAGGCAAGACTCAGCTCTTCGCTTTCTCTGTCTAGTGGGAATCTGGAAATGTAAACCAATAAATGACAATAAAGTGTTATAAGTACAAAAACAAGAAACCTGTACGTTAAAACGCCAATTTGAAGAAAGTGTTTTAAACAATTCAAGTTTCCTATATCTCCTTTTCCCTTCTTCTGACAAACCCTCTTATCTACCCACCCAAACATATACCTCACACAAGTACACACAGCCCACACACCATACACACACACACAATGTCCATCACACATATACCCCATGCGCACTCAATACCCAGGGCCCACACATCACCCTACATGTTCCCCACGTACAGATCGCACAAAGTTGCCAGATTAACAAATAAAATACAGGACACTAAGTTAAATTAGAATTTCAAATGAACATATTTTGGACAGACACTAAAAATAAATACATTATTTATGTAAAATTACAACTTAAATAGTGGGACTATATTGTACTTGACAAACGTAAAATATCTCACACAGATCTTTCTCTATCACATACACACGTACGCACACCCATTTCTCTACTTGACTTTCACAATTGCTGAAAATCTGACAAAGAGAGTTCTGAGTTACTATCTTTTTACCTTTCTATGTTGTTTTGTTTAAATTTTATAGCACATATGGATTACATCTAAAATTCGAAATAGAAAATGGATCAGAATTTTTTTTTTTTTGAGACAGAGTCTCACTCTGCTGCCCAGGCTGGAGTGCAATGCTCAATCTTGGCTCACTGCAACCTCTGCCTCCTGAGTTCAAGCAGTTCTCTTGCCTCAGCCTCCTGAGTAGCTAGGATTACAGGCACACGTCCCCATGCCCAGCTAATTTTTGTATTATTAGTAGAGACAAGGTTTTACCATGTTGCCCACCTCAGCCTCCCAAAATGCTGGGATTAAAGGCGTGAGCCACTGCACCTGGCCACTGGGAAATATTTTACACGAAGACTTAGTCCCATTAAACCACTAGCATTCCTGGGAGTGTGCCCCCTCCTTGCCAGTTTGTGAACTGCCATGGAGAGTACCATGTATCTGGTGAAATGTGGTAGATGGAAGGAAAACAGGCAAGGACCAAGGCCCAGTGAAAAGAACAGCTGGAAATGGACACAGGAGAAGGCCACCAGGAGGTCCCTGGGCTTGGAGACTGCTAAATGCCTTGACTGTTTATTTTTAATGGTGAAACCAATTACAACAATAATAGTTGTCAGGACTGCCATGTTTGGTTGTGCTGTGTGTGCACTGCATAAGGGTCTCATGAAAGAGTGGCTGGTGTACTCTGCTTCCCCCTTCCCCAATGTCCACAGAGCGATTTTTCTAATTTCTGTAGACTCCCAACAGAGGCTAACAACTGCCTCAATTAGTTAGCATTTAGGAATAGTTGTACATGCCTGCAAGTATGCTAAGTGACTTACGACCCAACACTCCCTATGGGGGTCTCCCTGTTACAGAACAACACCACTTCAGCAAATTAGGAGCACCATCAGGTAGCTTGTCTATCACACACAATGGAAGCTGTCCCAACTTGTTCAACCTGGACTCCCTCACGAGAGAGAGGTGGAGGATGTAACTGCAATCTACTCTTCTACCACGTGACACCTCATTAATAGGAAGAGTCTAACTTCTCAACCTTGAATCCAGGCAGGGTTGCAACTGCCTCAACCAGTGGGGTAGAACAGAGTTGCTGCAGATGGCTTTGGAGGCTGGGTCATAACAGGTGGAACAGCTTCTGCCTTGTTTACTGGACCTCAAAGTTATTGCGCTGAGCCATCACACAGGAAGTCCAACCACCCTGAAATCACCATGCTGTGAGGAAGTCAAGCCACATGGAGAGGCCAGGTGTCAACTCTCTTGAGTCACCCAGGTCCAGGCACACAATATGTGCAGGAATTAACCCTGAGGGGATTCCAGCCCCCTGAGGTTATATTACCAACTTTTGAGTCTTCCCAAATGAGGACCTCCAACCACCCAGAGCACAAACAAGCCATCCCCAAATGGGTATACCCTATCTGATCTCCTGACCCACAGAATCCATAAGCACAAGTCACTAAGTGTTGGAGTAACTTAGTACCCAGCCATTATACCTGGAACAAGAGGACAGAAAACCACCTGACCTAGGAACACGGTGAAGGCCAACAAATTCTATCAAATTCTATCAAAGTCCAGAGAACTAAGTGATATAAGCAAGACCCACTGTCTTGTCCTAAAATCTACCAGATTTGGGCTGTCTCTCTCTCTCTCTGGCCTGTACAGTACTTTGAGCCCATTTGATCCTATCAAAACAGAAATTTCAGAACAGAAAGAATCAGCAACCAGCAAAGATGGCCTTACTCTTATTATTGCCTATCAGAGGTGATGCTAAGCTATATCAGACACTACTACTGCCCTCTAGAAAAGTTGGGATTCCTCAATGGTCTGAACATTCCTGGACCTCAGGGCTTGCATAATGCACTTAGCAGTGGGGACAGGAGAGAACTTCTTGCAGTACATCCCCCAAAGAGAGGGGTAATCTGATAACTCTTAATGCTTTTCCCTGGGCAGAAATCCTGAGACCATGGTGCTAGCCCAGCACAACTTTGTTTCTTTTTTTTTTATTATTATACTTTAAGTTCTGAGATACATGTGCAGAATGTACAGGTTTGTTACGTGGGTACACATGTGTCATGGTGGTTTGCTGCACCCATCAACTTGTCATCTACATTAGGTAGCATTCTCCTAATGCTATCCTTCCCCTATCCCCTAACCTCCCGACAGGCCCCAGTGTGTGATATTCCCCTCCCTGTGTCCAAGTGTTCTCATTGTTCAACTCCCACTTATGAGTGAGAACATGTGGTGTTTGGTTTTCTGTTCCTGTGTAAGTTTGCTGAGAATGATGGTTTCCAGTTGCATCCATGTCCCTGCAAAGGACATGAACTCATCCTTTTTATGGCTGCATAGTATTCCATGGTGCATATGTGCCACATTTTCTTTATCCAGTCTATCACTGATGGTCATTTGTGATTGTTCCAAGTTCAAGGGCTTTGCTATTGTGAACAGTGCTGGCAATAAACATAATGTGGGTGCATGTGTCCTTTATAGTGTAGGAGAACGAGTTTGATAGATCCTTTGGGTATAGTGACGCAGTAATGCGATTGGCCTGGGGTCAAAATGGTCATGTTCTGGTCAGATCTTGAGGAACCGCCACACTTGTCTTCCACAACTGCGTTGAGCCTACATTTACACTACCACCAAACAGTGGTCAGAGACAGCGTTCCTAATTTCCCGCCACGAGTCCTCTGCCCGGCATCTGTTATTTGTCCTGACTTTGTTAATGATTGCCATCTAACTGGCCATGAGATGGTATCTCATTGTGGGTTGTTGATTGTGGCATGTTCGTCTAATGCCGAGGGGTTGATGAGGTTTTTTGCAATGTTTCCTTGGCAGCATAGAAGTGTCTTCTTTGAAGAAGGTGTCTGTTCATGATCTTTCACCCACTTGTTTAGATGGGTTGGTTTTTTTCTTGTGAATTCTAAAGTTCCTTGCGGATTCTGGGATATTAGCGCCTTTGTCAGGATGGGTAAGATTTCAAAAATTTCTCCCATATCTGTAGGTTTGTTCTGTTCATTGGTCTAATGATAGTGTTCTTTTGGCTGTGCCAGAAGTTCCTTTAAGTGTTAATTAGATCCCAATTTGTCCAATTTGTTGGCTTTTGTTGCGCATTGCTTTTGGGTGTTTTAGTCATAAAGGTCTTGCCCGTGCCTACTTCCTGGAATGGGATATTGCCTAGAGGTTTGTCCTTCTAGGGTTTTTATGGGTTTTAGGTGTATGTTTAGTCTTTAATCCAATTTTGAGTTATTTTGTGTATAAGGTGTAAGGAAGTGGTCCAGTTTCAGTTTTCTACACATGGCTAACCAGTTTTCCCAACACCATTGATTAAATTGGGAATCATTTCCCCATTTCTTATTTTTGTCAGGTTCGTCAAAGATCAGATGGTTGTAGATGTATGGCGTTATTTCTGAGGTGTCTGTTCTGTTCCATGCGTCCATATATCTGTTTTGGTACCAGTACCTTGCTGTTTTGGTTACTGTAACCTTGTAGTATAGTTTGAAGTCAGGTAACGTGATGCCTTCAGCTTTGTTCTTTTTGCTTGGGATTGTCTTGGCTATATGTTGGCCAGTACAACTTTCTTAAGCCTTATTTGGTATAACAAAAGATAAGCTCTCCCTACTATGTAGGAGAACATGTATAAGGAGCAAATGTGATTTTTAAATCAAGAATTGTTCAGTAGAGGGTTTGCAAACATTATGTATACTCTTCCTTTGTATGGATAGATATGCAGTCCATCTCTGGAAAAGGACACAGAAACCTTTGGGAGACCCCATGAAAAGACTGTTGGAAAATGACCATAGCCCATTAATTCCATCAACTGCCCATGAAATGAAAAAGTAATTACAGTCAGCCAGGTATGGTGGCTTATACCTGTAGTCCTAATTACTTGGAGGCTCAGCGGATAGGATTGCTTGAGTCCAGCAGTTCAAATTCAGCGTGGGCAACATAGCAAGACCCCATCTCTAAAAGTAATTTTTTTACTCGTATATAATTCCATAATGTTGTCAGGGGTCTCCAGGTCTAGGTAAGGGGTTTTTCTGAGGGGAATCCCATGAAATTTGCAGATAGTTTATATAAGCCCTTGATAGGATCCAAGAGGATGCCCGAAATCACCCTTATACCTTCATGGGACTCACAATTCAAGTCATCCATTGCACTCAAAACTAGAATAGCCAGGATCAGTGAAAACATTCTGGATCAATGGAAGAGGTTGTGCACTACTATTCAGAAACAATGATAATGGCACCACTCTCATAGTGACATCAGTAAGGACAACAAAGACTTTTTACTTAGAGCCCTTGCTGGCAACAAAACATGAACTGGAAGGATCTGCTACAATGGTCCTGAGACTTCACATCAGCCAGTCCTACTTATATTATCTGCCTGGAAGGGATCGTATTAATCCAGGATCTCTTGTAAAAAGGAATGACATCCAAGGTACTTCCAAGTCTCCAATCAATAATAAATGATACAATCTGCTGGCTCAAGCACTTGCCTCAGACAGCTTTGAATCCCAGCATAACATCATCCTACAAGACCCTAAGAAAGTCATGTTGACGTTTTGAAACTCATTTTACTAATCTGTAAAATGAGGAGTTTGGACAAGCATAAAATGTATTTCTTAGAATACTAGAATCCCCTGAGAGTTAATTCCAGCACATACCTAATTTCTTATAAGATGCTTCATAGATCAGACCAGAAAAAGGGGAAAATCCTGTGATCAAATAAATTTGGAACATGCTACATATTGAATCACCCTTTAGAAGAATCACAAGATGTACTGACATATACAGGTTCTGATAAGTCCTGCATTAAAGAAGTTTGTTTCACTTTGTTTAACTCAGCATTTCCAAAACACGGTTGATCACAAAATTCATTAGTACTCCAGGAAGGGTTCCATAAAACCCATTTGGGGAAATGCTGAGTTTCGTTCATTTATTCATTCACTAACACTTATTCTCTTAGTCTTCCCAAATTCCAGAATTCTTTCATTCAACCTTAGTTAGTTTGCTTGTTTGAATGGAACATCTGCCAAAGGATTTGCAAGGGAACAAATTGAGTCAGAACCAGATCAGAGACACAATGTGCTTTCTGCTAAATTTGACTGCAGGGCAGCCCCAGGTCTTAACAATAGGACTGTGGTTGCAAAAATATTAGCAAATGAGTTCTCCAGGGGAAAAAAAAAAAAAGGCCTGGGCCAGGTACGGTGGTTCATGCTTGTAATCCCAGCACTTTGGGAGACTGAGGTGGGCAAATCACCTGAGGTCAGGAGTTTGAGACCAGCCTAGCCAACATGGTGAAACCCTGTGTCTACTGAAAATACAAAAATTAGCCAGGCACGGTTGTGCCCATCTGTAATCCCAGCCACTGGGGAGGCTGAGGCAGGAGAATCACTTGAACCTGGGAGGTGGAGGTTGCAGTGAGTCAAGATCACACCATTGCACTCCCGCCTGGGCAGCAGAGCAAAAGACTCTGTCTCAAAAAAAAGAAAAAAGAAAAAAAGAAACAAAAGATAAAGAAAGGCTAACAGAAGCACTGAGAAATAGTTTTATCATCATGCTGATGTTCCTGTTTTTCCTGTTATGATGTACTACCATGATTCAGTCACTGCCTAGTTTACCAGGGTAAACAATTCTTCATTGATAGCCCCCCCAAATTAGCAAGAATGTTCTTCTCTTTCCCAGAAGTAGACAACTCTGAACGATTTTCTATTGCTTTCCTGTGAACTGAATATTTACCTTGTTGTACTCCCGATAAAATGACTAATCCAAAGACAGCAACTAGGTTTCAGACCTATTCTTTCAGTTTCTTGGACTTCAGGGGAGAGAAGGATGGTGAGGCTACATCCAGAGTCATCAGCCAAGAGCACTGTAATTGATTAATGATGTCTGCCAAGGATCAGGGGCCAAAGACAAAAGCCTCTGATTTGTGGCCCTGGCTCTGAATTAAGGTAAGGTGAAAGCCACCATCTAGAAACAGAAACAACAGGACGATTACAAAAATCACTGCAAAACTCAGTCATATATTAGCAGGGGAAATTTAAACAGATGCTGTGTGTGTGTGTGTGTGTGTGTGTGTGTGTGTGTGTGTGTTCACTATTGCTCTCTTTACACCACTAGCACTCAAGAAAAAAATTTGTGAAAAACGAGTTCGTTTTATTACACTCCCAAACTCTGCTACTGATTCTAGTGGGACTGGAGTTAATAAATCTCTGAGATGGAAGATTGAGTTGTAGTTGCTGCAATCCCCATTTTATTTCGTTACAGAAAATATGTACTCACCAAAAGTAACTTTATTATTCTTCTGACATCTTTTATCTAATTCAGAAATGGACAATTTCAGCCATGAAATAAGCATGCCACACGCCAACATTTTCAGAAGTTGGGCAAAGCCCTGAGTGCTGGTGTGTGTGGAGGAGCCATACTTGGCCCCACTGGATGGAAATATACTCCTGGTGGCTGTGGGCTCAAGTTCACAGGAGCGTGTTAGTGACAGCTGCTTCCAGTGTTCAATCACTACCTCATGGTGAAGGGGGCAGGAATAACCAAGCTGCTCTGGTCCCGGCTTGATTTTGTAGGGTTTGGGGAGCACCTTGAGATCACGCAGTGTAGAGTTACTGACTTCTGTCCCTCGATGTTCAGAATCTCCAAACTGAGTCTTAGAATCAGGGAATATGGCCATACATAAAGCAAGGAATTTCAGGAGACCTAGGTTCTAGACCAGCGCTGTCCAAGAGCAGTTTCTGCCACAGTGGAAATTATTCCCTAAACTGCAGTGTCCAGTATGGTAACCACATGTGTCTACTAAACACTCCTAATGTGGCTGATGCCACTGAGAAGAGGGAATTTCTAATTTTACGTAATCTTAATTAATATAAATTTAAATAGCCACTATGTCACTTTGGTCAATTTACTTAATTTCTCCAGCCTTCAGTTTTACTTCCTACAGACCTCCCAAATCCATCCACTTCTTTCCATGCGTCTGCTGGCACCCTCGTTCTCTAATCCCAGCAATGCAGGCTTTCTGTACTCTGGACAGCCAAAGCGATCTCCTAATTCTTTTTCATGATTGTGAATGGTGAGCAATTGATAAAATTAAAATTGGATTTTAAAAGTCTGTCATTGGCATCCCAGTGCTCTCCAGAAAAAGGCCACAATTGTTTACATGGCCCATTGATGAGGCTCCATGTGAGTGGTCTGGCCCCTCCTCTCTCCCCAGCCTAAACTCTCACTGTGATGCCTTCACTCTCCAGCCACTCTGGCCTTTCCCTGTTCCATGAAGCCCATGTTCCTTTCTGCCCCAAGATCTTTGTACATTCTTCCTTTCCCATTGTTTCCCCTCCCTTATCCTCCTCTCTCCCTCTGCCATATTAACTCTTTTACAACCTTTAGAACTCAACTTGGCTGGGTGTGGTGGCTCATGCCTGTAATCCCAGCACTTTGGGAGGCTGAGTCAGGTAGATCACCTGAGTTCAGGAGTTCAAGACCAGCCTGGCCAACATGGTGAAACCCTGTCTCTACTAAAAATACAAAAATCAACCAGGTGTGGTGGCACGCGCCCATAATCCCAGCTACTCGGGAGGCTGAGGCAGGAGAATTGCTTGAACCTGGGAGACAGAGGTTGCAGCGAGCCGAGATCGTGCCACTGCTCTCCAGCCTGGGTGACGGAGAGAGACTCCATGTCTACATACATACATACATACATACATACATACATAGAACTCAGCTCAGGCATTCTTCTTCTCCTGGGAAACTTCCAGTTTTGGTCTCTACTCTCTGTCGTACGATTTCCTAGAACTGTAGTCCACTCCTTCACAGCACCATCATCTGCCAACTTTAAGTTCATTGCTCCAGTGATAAGAAGAAGCACAACCTTGTCGGAACCTTAGTAGCATCTCAGAGTGGAAGGGCAAAGTTGGAACATTTAGGAGATTCAGGGGGACTGGTTTAAGGCACTTCTTTCAACACAAGGTCTGATTAGGTTTGGGCAAAGTTCATAACATAATTATTTCAAATTTGTGGACACAGCAAGGCAAGGCTCTTGAAGCTGTCTTGAAAACTCATTTGATAAGCCTAGTTAAGGAACCTGTTGCTTTGAGAAAGGGTTATTTACCCTAATGAGAGCTAGTTGAGAAATCTCCAATATGGATACATGGATTTTCTATATATCTATTTGCAACTTCAGCTTCCAGGACAAGAGTTTCTTGGAATGACAAGTCACGTTAATATGGACAGTCAACAGGAAAGTTTTGTTAAAGAAGAGACGAGCTGGGTGCTTGTAGATGGCACTAGTCCTCAGTACCTATGAGAATTTGTAATTTTACAGTTTGGTGGTTATTTGATTAATCTCTCTCTCTCTCTCTCTCTCTCTCTTGCTCTCTCTCTCTTTTCTCTCTCTTTCTCTCTCTCAGCTACAAACTCCATGAGAGCAGGGACTCTATCTGCTTTTGAGTCACCATTGTGTCCCAACACTTAATCCCAGCATGATGTCTGGCAATAAATATTTGTTTAATGACTAAATAAATAAACAAACATAAGGAAGGAGGGGACCAGTGAGATTTTCCATAGGGTAAGAAAGTTAATTATGAAAAAAAATGCTGGGAGGAGGAAGAGGTGATTATTTAAGGGGTAGAGGGAGGTGGAACAAAACAGAGACCATGCTGCTTGACTATCAAGGGTGTTTTTGGCTACAGAGACTCTCAAAACCCAGAGTTGCTTGGCCTTCTGTCTTCAGCATCCACAGCTGCCTGTCTCCATCCCTCGCTCTCTCTTCCTCGGTATCTACACCCCCACAGTATCCCCCTCCCACCTCACCGCTTCCTCTATCCAAACCTTAGATTGATCACATCCCATCCATCCCCATAAACCAATGTCATGATAGCCTTTCTCCCAGAGGCTTCTTCATCTGCAGCTTCATTTCCTTTTGGAGAAGCAAAGGCTTTTCCCCTAATAAAGGGACCTCAGGCTGCCTCTTTCCCCAGCCTCAGGTAAGCAGAGGATCATTCCATAGACCTGCACTAAACCTCTTCTGTGTGTACAAGTACTCCTTGAGCAAGCCTGAGGCAGAGAACTGGGCTGATGACACTTCTGGCCGTCTGTAGAGATCTCTGCTGACCGGCGTCCAAGTGGTGAAAGGCCTTACAAGCAATATTGCGGTCCTTCCTGTGTTAGCGGGTTCGCTTGTTGGTCTCAGCACCTGTGCCAGCAGATTATAGTTAGAATCCCCACGAATTTAAAGAGAGACATCTATGTGCGCATTGTTGCTAATGTCCACATTCACATCCGCCAGGTCACAGGAATCCTGATTAGGCCTCTTTCCTTTGTAAAAGACAGAAACCCAACTCAAACAAGCTTAAGCAAAAGATGAGAGTCTTGGTGCCCATTTCTAGGAAGTCCATGAATGACTAGATCTGGTGCTGAAACTCGTCCGGAGGAGACTGTTTCTCCATTTCCCTGGCTTTGTTAACTTCGTTCTCAGCCAATCTCCGGGCTTATTGATCCGGTCTATTCTCAAGCTCCAAAGGGAAATTTTCTTTATCATTCTGTATCTACCTTAATCCCTCCAAATACACTCTGAATGTCCCTACCCAAGTTATATGCTGACCTGTGCACCACTTTCTGGTTATCTGACCAACCTGAGATGCATTTTCACACCTGTGCATCAGTGTTTGGGCACCCTTGGTGGGCAGCCCCACCCAGACTACAGAGGGCAAGGAGGAGACGGTGCTCCAAGAGAATGAAGAAGAAAAGGCCAAACAGTGGCAGATGTCCACTGCTCTGGTGCTTCTGCAAGTGTGGTCTAAAGACCAGCAGCAATGGCACCCTTAGGGTGCTCGTTAGAAATGCAGACTTCCAGGCCCCACCCCAGACCTGCTGATTCTGAATGCCTGGGAATGCAGTCCAGAATCTGCATTTGAACAAGGCTCCCTCCCAGGTGATTCCGACGCATGCTGAAGTCTGAGTGCACATTTCTACTCACTGTTCAGAAGTCACAAGCTGAAGAGGAGTAGTTGTCCAATGGGCAGTCGCTCCTGGAAGAAAACATAAGAAGTCTTGAAACAAGGCTCATCCAGCATTTCCACAGACTTTTCCATCATCTAGTAATCACTAAATGGGCCCTACTACGTGTCAGGCCCTGAGCTAGAGTCTGCAGATCCAGAGACAGATATGAACCCATCTTAGTGATCTAGAACCAAAGGTTTTCAGTCTAGAATGAGCTTTTTTGTGAGATGGAGTCTCCTTCTGTCACCCGGACTGCAGTGCAGTGGTGCAATCTCACTCACTGCAACATCTGCCTCCTAGGCTCAAGTGAGTCTCCTGCCTCAGCCTCTTGAGTAGCTGGGATTACAGGCATGTGCCACCATGCCTGGCTAATTTTTGTATTTTTAGTACAGACACGGTTTCACCATATTGGCCAGGCTGATCTCAAACGCCTGACCTCAAGTGATTCACCTGCTTCAGTCACCCAAAGTGCTGGGATTACAGGCATGAGCCACCGTGCCTGACCTAGAATGAACTTCCTTTATTAATTAATTAATTTTTTTTTTTTTGAGACAGAGTCTCACTGTGTCACCCAGGCTGATGTGCAGTGGCACGATCTCGGCTCACTGCAAGCTCCACCTCCCGGGTTCATGCCATTCTCCTGCTTCAGCCTCCCAAGTAGCTGGGACTACAGGCACCTGCCACCACGCTAATTTTTTTTGTATTTTTAGTAGAGATGCGGTTTCACTGTGTTAGCCAGGATGGTTTCGATCTCCTGACCTCATGATCCGCCAGCCTCGGCCTCCCAAAGTGCTGGGATTACAGGCGTGAGCCACCGCGCCTGGCCAATTAATTTTTTGTTTGTTTGTTTGTTTTTTGAGACAGAGTCTCCCTCTGTCACCCAGGCTGGAGTGCAGTGGTATGATCACTGCTCACTGCAGGCTCCGCCTCCCGGGTTCACGCCATTCTCCTGCCTCAGCTTCCTGAGTAGCTGGGACTACAGGTGCTCGCCACCCCGCCTGGCTGATTTTTCATATTTTTAGTAAGGAGGGATTTCACCATGTTAGCCAGGATGGTCTCAATCTCCTGACATCGGGATCCGCCCACCTCAGTCTCTCAAAGTGCTAGGATTATAGGTGTGAGCCACCGCGCCCGGCCTGGATCAGTTTATATACAAATCTTGGTAGCATTATTCATCACAGAAAATAATGATGGCAATCAGGATAGCCAATCATAGGAGAATGGCTAAATAAATGATTCATTCACGAAAAATCATATTTATGACTAGTTTTTAATGGCCTGGGAAAATGATTTCCATATAATAGTAAGTTTTACGGAAGCACAATACAGGGTTTATCTGTTTCCACCTCCCAAAACTCTTTGTGCTAGTTATCCACTGCAGTGCAGCAAATTTCCCACGAACTTCGTAGCTTAGAACAGCACCACTGATTATGTCACAGTTGCTGTGTGTTAGGAATTCAGGAGCAACTTGTTTGGATCCCCTGGCTGCAGTTCTCTGACAAGGTTGCAATCATCTTAAGAATCAACTAGGCTGAGGTGGGTGGATTATTTCAGGTCAGGAGTTTGAGAACAGCCTGGCCAACCTGGTGAAATCCCATCTTTACTAAAAATACAAAACTTAGGCAGGCATAGTGATGTGCGCCTATAGTCCCAGCTATTCAGGAGGCTGAGGCAGGAGAATCACTCGAGCCCAGAAGGCAGAGGTTGCAGTGAGCCAAGATCACACCACTGCACCCCAGCTCCTTCTCAAAAAAATAAAAAATAAAAAGAATCAACTATGGCAGGATCAGCTTCCAGGCTCACGCTGGTGGTTATTGGCAGGATGCAACTACTCACCAGAGGCCTCCTTCCATTCCTGTTCACACCATGACAGCTTGCATCATCACAGCAAGCAAGCAAGCAAGAGGGCAAGAAAGAGTGTCAGCAAGACAGAAGTCACAGTCTTGGATCCTAAACTTGGAAGGGACATGCCATCACTCCTGCCAAATTCTGTTCATTAGAAGCACCTGCTCATAAGGGTTCACCCTGTGAAAGTCCTTGCAGGCAACGTCGTGGTCCGTTCCTGTGTTTCTGGGTTAGCCCACTGACCTCAGGAGTCAAGCTATCAGTTTTATACTTAGGGTCCACATGAGCTTACAGAAAGCCCCTCTGAGATCCAACCCACACACAAGAAGAGGGGATTCTACAAGGCCGTGACTACTAGTAAAAGGAATCACTGGAGCCATTGCAAAAACAGCCTGCTTCACCTTCAACCATCAGCCAGAGGCCACCACCAGGAGGAAGCTCTCCTGGTCTTTCCCATGACCTTCAGTAATGCTTAGAGAACAAAGCAGGTTTTAAGCACCTGATGGTCTTCACCGAGCCAGAGGCCTGAGCACATGGAAGCAGCAGATGCAAACAGTGAGAAAAGAATTAAACATTTAGAAAGCTTGCCTCATGTAAACACAGGCTGAAGCGCACCAATATTAGAGAAGCACAGGTTAAGCAGCCAGAGGAAATTCTGGTCCCTAACTTGAGATTAAACATCCCCAGAACCAGGGGCTCAGCCGGGACCGAAAGTGACTTTTTCACAGATCGCCAAAAAGAAACAAAACAGATACTCAGAAAGGTGATGCTGGGAGGTTCTGAGCCCCACCCAGATCTCCTTTCCTGGGAGGGCACCCACGCTTGCCCAACCCCACACTGCCCACCAGGAGTGCTGGCCACTAATGGTGTACAGTGGCCCCTTGTCCTCAAATGTCAGGAGCCCACTCTCCCAGAAAGTTGCATGCACACCCCCACCTGGGGTGACACCCTGCCTGGCAAGGGGATGGTGCTATATGCAGTTCAAGGTGAGATCACCCACATCACCATCATTGCATGGCTCCTTGCCCTTAACTATCCTGCTCCCTCACTCTTTCACAGGTTTTTTTCTGCTCCAGAAATCACATACATCCAAGTCCCTGTCTCCAGCTCTGTTTCTAGGAAACTGAACTAAGGTAGTGATAAAAGATAGAAGATGCCAGGCAGTATTGAAAGAGCTGGTCCTCCAGGACGTATGCCAAGAGCTAGAATATTTGATTAGTCATAGCTGCTAAAGGCCAACTGTAACAGAGGTCAGTGTCAGGAAGTGCAAAGAGCGGTTCTGTAAGAAGTATTTGTTATTGTTAAGTGAACTGGCATTACAAATTCAGGGAGAGAAACAATGGAAGAGCTGCTCAAGAATGGTGCTGCTATTCTTCTTATGAGTCTCAAGGTGGTAGACTGATCGATCCCAGGCCATCCCTGAATGGTTACAGCTAGTGGCTGCCAAGAGGATCGTATCAACAAGGATTCTGACCCTCATCTTCAGATCAGTTAAAAAAGAAAAAGAAAAAGCAGGATCAGGCCAGGCACGGTGGCTCACGCCTGTAATCCCAGCACTTTGGGAGGCTGAGGCGGGTGGATCACCTGAGGTCAGGAGTTTAAGACCAGACTGGCCAATATGGTGAAACTCCATCTCTACTAAAAATACAAAAATTAGCCAGGCATGGTGGTGGGCACCTGTAATCTCTGCTACTCGGGAGGCTGAGGCAGGAGAATCGCTTGAACCTGGGAGGCAGAGGTTGCGGTGAGCCAAGATTGTACCATTGCACTCCAGACTGGGCAACAAAGTGAAATTCCGTCTCAAAAAAAAAAAAAAAAAAAAAAAAAGGCAGGATCAATTAGCAATAGTTAACCTCAATGCAGGAGTGAAGTGGCAAGCTTGCAGGCTTTGAACAAGCCATCTCTGGACTGTAGATGGGAGAACTAGCCTTTGCAGTCTGGGAGGTCTATGTTAAAATTCTAGAACAACTACTCCCTAGCCCTAGGGATGCGGGCAAATATTCAACTTCTCTGTGTCTCCTGTATTCATTTCATACAGCAGCTGTAATAAATTACTAGAATTTCATTTTTGAGACAGGGTCTTGCTCTGTTGCCCAGGCTGGAGTGCAATGGCACAATCTTGGCTCACTGCAACCTCCACTTCCTGGGCTCAAGTGATCCTCCCACCTCAGCCTCTCGAGTAGCTGGGACTATAGGTGTGCATCACCGCACCGAACTAATTTTTGTATGTTTTATAGAGACAGTGTCTTGCCACGTTGTCCAGGCTGTTCTCGAATTCCTGGACTCAAGCAATCCACCTGCCTCAGCCTCCCAAAGTACTGTAACAAATTACCATAAATTTGGTAGCTTAAAACAACACACATGTATTCTCTTACAGTTCTGAAGGCCAGAAGTCCAGAAACAGGTAGATCAGGTTAAAATCAAAGTGTCAGCAGGAAGACTTGGTGCTCCTTCTGAAGACTTGGAGTGAAGAATTATTTGTTTCAGGTGAGGTGCAGCCACACCAGATCTTAGGGTGGGGGTGGCTATACCTGATATTCATGGAGTGGGGACTGGCCACACCAGAAATGAC
This sequence comes from Rhinopithecus bieti, assembly GCF_001698545.2. NCBI lineage: Eukaryota > Metazoa > Chordata > Mammalia > Primates > Cercopithecidae > Rhinopithecus > Rhinopithecus bieti. The sequence continues at coordinate 176,722 of NW_016804853.1, forward strand.
CAACCCTGTGATCAGGGTGGGGCCTTTGGCCAAGCTGTATCAGTTGACGTGAAGTCTGAGTTCAGTCACGTAGACCAGGAGTCCCCAACCCCGGACCACAGACCAGTACCAGTTTGTGGCCTGTGAGAGCTGGGCCGCACAGCAGGAGGTGAGCCTTGGGTGAGCAAGCATTACCACCTGAGCTCCACCTGCTGTCAGATCAGCAGTGGCATTCGATTCTCACAGGACAGCAAACCCCATGGTGAACTGCATGTGAGGGATCTAGGTTGCGTGCTCCGTATGAAAACCTAATGCCTGATGATCTGAGGTCAAACAGTTTCATCCTGAAGCCATCCCCCCAACCCTGTCTGTGAAAAAATTGTCTTCCATGAAACTGATTCCTGGTGCCAGAAAGGTTGGACACTGTTAATGTAGGCAATCAATCAATCAATCAATTATGCTTACATAATCATGCCCTGATAAAAACTCTAGACATCAAAGCTTAGGTGAGGATTCCTTGGTTGGCAATCACACATCAGTGGCAGGAAGGCAAAATAGAAGAAAATATGACTTTTGCATTTTCAACTCTTCCAGACTCTGTTCCATGCTTCTCTTCCTTTGCCTAATTAATTTTTATCTGTTTCTGGGTATAAGCTGTAATCATGAGCACACTAGCTTTCAATGAGTTCCATGAGTCCCTCTAGCAAGTTATCAAACCTGAGAGTGATTTAAGGAGAGGATTTCTCCCTTTAACTTTGTAGTTGGCTGAAATTCCTTGTATTTTGTGTGAGAAGTGAGGGAGGTCTCGTGTAGAAACTGTTCCCTCTATCTTTGCATTTTGGTTAACTCCAGGCAACTACTTACTAGTTCTGTCTGTGACTTTGGACAAGTCATTTCTCTGTGTGTCAATGCCCCAACTTTGAAATGGGCAAACCTGATGGGGTCATGGTGAGTATTAAATGAGTTGTTATAAGTAAGGACTCAGAGGACTGCCTGTTGCATGTGGAGTAATCAGTAAATTATGTATCCTTAATGGGGTGATATCACCAAAGGGACAAAAATGGTTCTTGGAGACAAACAAAAAAGAAATGATTATTTTTCTGTATTAAACACAGATATACATACAGTACATAAACAAGTATACAGTATATCTGTTACATTAACATTTGCCAGGTGCAGTGGTGCACACGAGTAGTCCCAGCTACTTGAGAGGCTGATACAAGAGGATCACTTGAGCCTGGGAGTCCAAGGCCAACCTTAGCAGTATAGTGAGACTCAGTCTCTAAGAAAATTATTTTTTAATTTGGTGAGAGATCAGAAGGGATTAGGGAAAAAAACTATAAAAAAGGCTCCCAGAGGGTGGTCAATAATTAAAAATAAAAGATTAAAAAGCATGGTGCAAGATGGATGTTAACAGTAAAGATGGTGGTGAGACAGATAGAGAGCAACTGCTCCAAGTGGCTAAAATGCAGAAATGGGCTATTTCTGTTACTTGGGCAGATTCCCAGTCTGAGGACTGGTCAGTCCCGATTGCTTCTCCAGAGCCCTCACCCCGTGGCACCCCCATCCCAGGCTGCTGAGGTTGCAATCTGGTTGGGCTGTTCTCAGCTGGAGGAAATGCTGCCTACTTTCCTCCTCCATCTGAAGCTCATTTATGCACAGCCAAGCCTGGCAGCTCTGCTCCCTCATCTCCACCCCTGTTTGGCATATTATTAAAAGCAAATCATTTGGATGTCTGCACTGAGAGAATTTTACTTCTGTCATCAGATAAATCTGTTCTGAAATTGATGGATGTGAAAAAAAAAAAAAAAAAAAAAAAAAAAAAACAAGCAATGTAAATTGGCCCCAGAATGACTGACTTTGCTATAATTCTGAGACGAAAGAAAGTGCTGCCCTAAGAAGGTGTCATCTATCTGCATACAATTTAGGTTAGAAAGAGAAAATCCTTATCAGTACCTTATTATACATCTCTCAAGCCAGCCGCAGAAAACACAGTGATTTGAGACAATGAATATCATCAATGCTGTGAATTCGATGTAATTGTATTTCATTGAGAAAAAGAAAAATGTCTTGGCACACTTGTGCACTGTACCATCTGGAGTATCAGAATAGACAGAAAAAATAGACCAGCCACTCATTCTGTCATTGGGAACTCAGTCACATGTTTCCTAAACACAAAACATGAACACCATGAGGCTAAGGTAACAGAAATCAGCTTGGCAGCTTATTATTTTCTGGAATCCAGCCACTGGTTACTGAACACCCACTGCTGGCGGTGGGCTGAGAGCCTCACAGGTTCTCTCGTTTTCCTGCATCCTCTCAATCAGCCCTTCTTGCAAGAGGAGGCAAGTGACTCCCTGAAAGTAGCAGACACAGGTGTTGAATGCAAGTTCCCTGGGTTTAGTATTATGATTCTTTGAGTTTCAAAAGACTGAAACATGTTCTGCTGAAAATGCAATGTATGGGCTCACGAAACTATAAAGCCTAGGAGTAAGTGCTTCAGGCATGCCTAGATCTAGTGCAGCAGTCCCCAGCCTTTTTGGCACCAGGGCCAGTTCCGTGGAAGACAATTTTTCCACAGACACAGGGGTTGGGGGCAGGTGGGTGTGGTTTTGAGATGATTCGAGCACATTATATCTATGTGCACTTTATTTCTATTATTATTACATTGTAATATATAATGAAATAACTATACAACTTGCTATAATGTAGAATCAGTGGGAGCCCGGAGCTTGTTTTCCTGCAACTAGACAGTCCCGTCTAGGGGTGATGGGAGACAGTGACAGATCATCAGTCATTAGATTCTCATAAGGAGCACACAATGTAGATCCCTCACGTGCACAGTTCACAATAGGGTTCGTGCTCCTATGAGAATCTAATGCCACCACTGTTCTGACAGGAGGCGGAGCTCAGGTGGTAATGTGAGCAAAGGGGAGTGGCTGTAAATACAGACGAAGTTTCACTTGCTCACCTGCTGCTCATCTCCTGCTGTGCAGTCCAGTTCCTAACAGGCCAGGGACCATGACTTACCAGTCTGTGGCCCAGAAGTTGGGGACCCCTGATCTCGTGGGGTCTGTAATGAGGACTCTCTCTTCCTCTCAGCCTCACTTTCTCTAGGTAGGCTTTGTTTCACGGGAAGCCTCTTCCCTCTCAGTAGGCCCCAGAAACCCCAAGCCCCAAGCCTCGCAGCCCAGTGACATCTGCAGTTGTTAAGAGAGGTTTTTCATTTCTCTCTTTCCAGTAGGGTCTAGGAAAAGCCCCAGGACTGAATCTCCTTTAGGCAACTTGTGCCCAATGCAGAAGCATTCACTGCTAGAGGCAGAGAGATGAATGCTTTGATTGGCCAGAAATGGGCCATGTGCCTATCCCTAAAACTGTAGGGGTAAGGGGGGTGGAAACTTTTGAATTGATGGGGTGGGAAGAAAATCAAGGTGCTTTTCTCAGAGCAAGGATTAAAGGGCAAATAGAGATTCTCCTTTATATCATCCAAGATAAAGCAAGTGGCCCCTCTTCTCTTTCCACATTCCCCTCTCCCACACTCAACATTCTATCCTCTGATTCTGCTTTGCCCTCAAAGCTATTGCCACTCTGGCATTATAGCAGGTATTTATTTTTTCATTCATTTCTTCGTGTATTTATTCATTCATTTCTGCAGGTATTCATTTATTTATTTCTGCATGTATTTATTTATTTCTGTGAAGACATAATCTCATCACTATATCCCCAGTACCCAGAATACCTGGCACATAATACTGTTTAATATTAGTTGAATAAAAGAATGAATGAATCAGAAACCCTGAATTAGGTCATTCTGGGACTGCTATACATAAATACCTGAGGCTGAGTCATTTGTAAATAAATGAATTGGCTCACGGTCCCACAGGCTGTACAGGAAGCATGGTGGCCTCCGCTCAGCTTCTGGGGAGGCCTCAGGAAACTTACAATCATGGCGGAAGGCGAAGGGGAAGCCAGCACTTCACATGACCTGAGCAGGAAGAAGGGAGAGAGGGGGTAGGTGCCACACACTTTTAAACAACCAGATCCCACTAGAACTCACTCATTATCACAATGACAGCACCAACAAGGATGGTGTTAAACCATGAGAAACCACCCATTATCCTTTCACCTCCTACCAGGCCCTTCCTCCAACACGAGGGATTACAATTCTACATGAAATGTGGGCGGGAACACAGATCCAAACCATATCAAATACCAGTCTACCTCTCAACTATAAATATATGGTTTAGTTGACAGGGCAAGATAGAGGGGAAAATGAGTGATCAGCAGTCAGCACATCTAGTAGGTGCTTAATAAATGTTCACCACCTGCATACTCAGAAGAGTGGAGCACAACCCCCCTACCACCCTTACCCCTACCAGCCTAAGGTTGGAAGAGACTAGATTCCCAGGTCTGTCAGGGTTAGGAGGGCATCTGCCACTGGCCTGCGGAGTCACCTGGAGTGCTTCTTACAGCACAGGTTGGTGGGTCCCATCTTGGAGTTTCCCATTCAGTGTTGGGTGGGGCCCAGGGGTTGCCAGCACTGCTGCTGTAGCTCCAGGAACCATAGTTTGAGAAATAAGCCTTCCTGCTGTTAAAGACAGCATTTCCTGGTAGTTATTCCCAAGGTGATACAGCAGCTACTGAATGGCAGAGAGTCCTTAGGAAGGTGCAGCAGAGGAGCCAGATTTGCAAATTAAATTAAATTGTGATTAAATCTGTCCCTGAAGGTAAGCCTTCAGTGCAGTTTCCCCAGCAAACTCCCAAGGCTGTGGTTCTCAAACTGTGATCCTTTGACCACTCGCTTCAGAACCTCCACCCCTCACCCCCAGGAGAGAGTTCAATGTAGATTCTGTCCAAGCCATCCACCAACTGTTTAGCAATCATGCCAACCACTGCCCCCAAGGACCATAGGGTTGTGCCAGAACCCTATAGGTCAGAAACAAGTATTCTGTGAAGTGCTGTCAGAACCAGGAACAATGACCACAGAGGCAGCTGATCAGACGGCGAAGGAGGAGGAACGGGAAAAAGAATTTGCTCAGCAGATCTGTCCACCACACGCCAGGCCCTTGATATACATAGTTGCTTGAATCTCCCACAAAACCCTGTGAAACAGCTAGAATTAGCCCCATTTACAGATGAGAAAACTGAAGACTCAGAGAGGTTTACTAATTCGCCCAGCTAATGAGCACAGTTCAGATTCAAATCTAAAACATTGACTCCAAATCCTGCCTTCTGTCTGCCAAATGGGTTAATAGAAACTGTAGGAAGGGCAGGAACTAGTAGGAGGCTCTAGGAGATGAGGCTCCATGGGACCGGAAGCTGCCAACATCCAGAGTAGAAGCCAGTGATGAGAGGCTGCAGGGAGGAGAGGCTGCAGGAGCTTTCGTCTCGGGGAACTCCCAACTGTGCAACATTCCGTGAGTGCTGAGAGACGCTGGGCATCTTCCCAAGCTTTATCTTCAACCTGATTTCATATCAAGCTGAAAGCAACTTCATGGGATGAAAATGAAACCACTCAACGCTGAAGAAGGTGCTCTTCCCAAATAATAGGTCTCCATTTCTTCCTCTTCTTACTTATCCTTGGTGCTGAAATATCACCACCCAACTATGCAATTTGTGGCATTTCCCTGAAGCTCAGTTTTATTCTCTAGAAAATGAGAACACTGAGACATCACAGTATTGTGAGTCTTTTTTGTTTGCTTGTTTTGTTTTGTTTTGTTTTAGAGACAGGAGCTCACTCTGTCTCCCAGGCTGGAGTGCAGTGGCATGATCACAGCTCACTGCAGCCTCAAACTCCTGGGCTCAAACAATCCTCCTGCCTCAGCCTCCCAAAATGTTGGGATTACAGATGTGAGCCACCATGCCTGGCCAATTGTGTTAACTGTGTAATACATATGAAAGAGCTATGATCTTGGGACTAAGACCCTTTAGAGATACACAATGTCATCATTGTGATCATCACTATTACTCATGTTTCAATTAGCAGCAGAAGCCAAGATTTAGAAACAAGATCCTGAGAACCACGAAATTATGTTTGTGCACACTGTCTCTAAAACATACAACACGGCCGGGCACAGTGGCTCACGCCTGTAATCCCAGCATTTTGGGAAGTCGAGGTAGGCGGACTGCCTGAAGTCAGGAGTTCGAGACCATCCTGGCCAACATGGTGAAACCTCATCTCTACTAAAAATACAAAAATTAGCTGGGCGTGGTGGTGGGCGCCTGTTATCCCAGCTACTCGGGGAGCTGAGGCAGGAGAATCACTTGAACCCAGGAGGCGGAAGTTGCAAGTGAGCCGAGCTCCTCATTGCACTCCAGCCTGGGCGACAAGAGTGAAACTCTATCTCAAAACCAAACAAAACATACAACACTATTTTCTTTTTCTGTACCACTGGGTTTTTCAAACTGTTTTTTTTTTAAAGGCACCTTTGGAAATAGTGAAGCAATAGTGGTCTCTTGTGGAAGTGAACAGTATTTGCAACCAGTTTTTGTAAGCTAAATGGCATAGGACTTTTAAAATTGACAATAATTGTACATATTCATGGGGTATATTTTGATGCATATAATGTATAGTAATCAGATCAGGGTAATCGGCGTATCCATCTTCTCAAAGATTTACCATTGCTTAGTGTTGGGAAAGCTCAATAGCTTCCATCCAGCTATGTGATGCTATGTATTATTGTTGACTGCAGTCATCCCATGGGATATTTTTGATGCCCACTGGTGGAAAATGGCCCATTTTCAGAGTGGATGGCTTATGAAAATGCATGCATAAAATCTTAGCCTATATTTAGGAGCCTTTCCTTGGGAGCAGGAAAAGTTTTATTTTTCCTGTTGGCCGACTGTGCTCTCCAAGCCACCCAGGTGAGCCTGAGCAGGTGTTCAGGACATAGTCTTTGAGATTCAGGGGTCCAGCAAGTCTCACTGGCATTGTGTGGTGCACATGATCGTGTTTTCATTAAACACTACTGTTGGGGCTCCAAAAACAATACCCCAAAAATGAAGGTCTCAGAAGCAAAAGTTTTTCTCTGACCTTCTCTTGCCCTCCCTTCTCTCAGTTCCACTGCCCTTGCCAAGACTAGCCATAGAAACCAGAACCCCTCTTCTCCAAGGCAGGCCATAGAAACCAGAACCCCTTTCCCCAAAGCCAACCATAAAACTTAAAAATATTACTCTATCTTTCCCTCCACCTTTCTGTGTAAAAACTGGCCATAAAGAAATTATCTGGGCCAGGCACGGTGGCTCATGCCTGTAATCCCAGCACTTTGGGAGGCTGAGGCAGGAGGATTGGGTCCTCTGAAGGTTCACTGAAAAATAAACTCACAAAAGGCAGATTAATTGGAGAAAAGGCACACAGATTTATTTTATTTTTTTGAGACACAGTCTCAATCTATCACCCAGGTTGGAGTGTAGTAGTACAATCTCGACTCACTGCAGTCTCTGCCTCCCGGGTTCAAGCGATTCTCCTGCCTCAGCCTCCCAAGTAGCTAGGATTACAGGTGTGGTCCACCACACCCAGCTAATTTTTGTAATTTTAGTAGAGACAGGGTTCCATCATGTTGGCTAGGAAGGTCTCGAATGTCCTGACCTCAAGTGGTCCACCCACCTTGGCCTCCCAAAGTGCTGGGATTACAGGTGTGAGTCACTGCACCCAGCCACACACAGATTTATTTAATGTGTATACACCAGAACCTTCAGAAGGGAGACCCAAAGATACAGAGAAAATTGTCCATTTTTATGAGTAGGTTCTACAAGGCATGGACAGCCATGCAGAAATATGATTGGGCGAAAAAGGTCTGATCTAATGCTAAAAGACTGAGTGGAGGAGCCCAGCAAGGCCTGTCTGTCTAGATTCTTCTTGGCTTCTCCATGCATCATTGCTTTCCTTCTGTGTATGGGACAGGACCCTCTCTGGAATGGGGGGTCTTAGGACCTACAGTCAAAGAATGTAGGTCAGGTAATTTTTAAAAACATATTTATCATTATTATTTTTGTAGAGACAGGGTCTCACTATGTTATCCAGACTAATCTCAAACTCCTGGCCTCAAGCAATCCTCCCATGTTGTCCTCCCAAAACTCTGGGATTACAGGGTTAGCCACTTCCCACACTACTTTCAAAATAGGGCCATGATATTTAAAGACTTTGCATTTGAACTCCCATGCAAAAATAGACTGCTAACCCATTGGCAACCCCTCATCTAAGTTTGCATCCCTGTAAGGCAAAGAAAGAATAAGGCCAGCCTAGGTCTAACAGGACTAAATGGCTTGGAGGGGCCCAAGATACTTGGTGGACTCTTCCACTGGATGATACCCATTGTTGTATTTTTCCCTGTTTTGATGGATATTTTGCCATTTTTTTTACAGTGAACCAAAACAAACTGCACTCTGACCTCTATTTCATAATTTGGGAAGTTAATGTCACATGCAATGTTAAAATTCATTTATTATAAAATTCAACATACACACTTAGTTTGGTCAGCTACCACAAATTACCATAGACTGAGTAGTTTAAACAACAGTAATTTCTTTCTCATGGTTCTGGAGGCTGGAAGTTTGGGATCAAGGTGCCAGAATGGCTGGGTTCTGGTGAGGGCCCTCTTGTGGATTTCAGACTGATAACTTTCCCTTTATCATCAAGGATAGGCAGAAACACAGTGAGCTAGCTCTCCTCTGGCCTCTTCTTAGAAGGGCACTAATCCCTTTCAGGAGGGCTCCACTGTCATGATCTCATCACCCCCCAAAGGCCCCACCTCCTATGGCCATCATACTGGGGGTTACATTTTAACATCTGGATTTTGGGGAAACATTTGGTCTGCAACACATACTGACGAGCATCTAAAACACGTGCACCATGTAAAGAATAAAAATAGGCCAAGTGCAGTGGCTCACACCTGTAATCGCAACACTTTGGAAGGCCAGGGTAGATACATCACTTGAGCCTAGGAATTCAAGACCAGCCTGGGTAACATGGCCAGACCCTGTCTCCACAGAAAATAAAAATACAAAATTAGCTGGACGTGGTGACGCACACCTGTCATCCCAGCTACTTGGGAGGCTGAGGCAGGAGGATCACTTCTGCTCAGGAGGCCGAGGCTGCAGTGAGCCATAATCGTATCACTGCACTCCAGTCTGGGCAACAGAGTGAAATGCTATTTCAAAAATAAATAAATAAATAGTAAGTATCCATGCAACTACCACGCAGGCTAAGAGAAAACACTGTCAGTGCCTTCCTTAAAAGACCCCTGTGTGACTCTCCACAATCACATCTGCCCCAGGGATAACCCCTACGCCAACTTTTATGATCATCATCTCCTTGTTTTTTCTTTATAGATTCCCACCCATGTTTATACCCCTAAGCAATAAATTTAATTTGGGTCACTTTTAATTTGTATATAAATGGACTTATTGTGACTCATTTCTCTGCTCTAAAATATTCTGTCATGAATTAATGGCTTTTGATAAACATTATGGTAGTTTTAGTTTTCCAACATTTTTTTCTTTCAGAAAAAATGCTGCAATGAGCACCCTTAAATGTGTCACCTGGTTGCCACATGCAAGGGATCCTCTAGACCAAAGGTAAGCAAATTTTTTCTATAAGGAGCCAGATAGTAACTATTTTGAGATCTATGCACCAGTCATTCTCCCAACTGTTCAACTCTACCATTGGAGCCCAGAAGCAACCATAGACTATAGTAAACAAATGAGCAGGACTACGTTTCGCTGAAACTTTACTTAACAAAACAAAACAAAAACAAGTGGTAGGCTACATTTGGGCTGCAGTCCATAGTGTGCCAACTCCTGCTCCAGATAACTTGCTTAGGAGTGGAACTTCCAGGGCCACCCCACTGCACAAGCCCATGGCAGCCCCAAGTGGGGTCGTGCACGTGAACGTTCAACTTCGCTGGGCAATGCCAAGCTCTTCCCTGGAATGGTTTCAAAAGTGCATTCCCACCAGCAGTGTAGATGTGTCCCCATCACTCACATCCTTAGCAGTACTTAGTGTCATGCATTTTTGCCAAACACAAAGATGTGCAAAAGTTTTGCTTTGTACTCGTAGTTGTCTGGAGTTCCTATGTTTTTGACAGCTGTACTACTGCTCTGTAAATTGAAGATGAGTCATTTCCCTTCGGGAACTTAAGTAGTGACAGAACCACATGTTTCTGTATCCCCTCTTACCCCTTTTCCCAAAAATCGTGCTAAACATCACTGAGGCCGTTATTTTGGTAAGTCAAACCATGCCTTAAGTTTTCAATGAATGAAAGATGGGTAACCAAGACTGGTGGTTAAGGCTGAGGCCATTTTTTTGTTAAATAGAGACCACTGACCATATAAAAATTCTGAAAAAAATGAAAGTCACCCTAGTAGTGATGAAAGCAAAGTGAGTGGTTATCTCACTGGTTTCTAGGGAATCCCGGGGTCTCTGTAAAACACACCTGGTGATGAGGAGGCAGGAAGTTAGGGGCAGGATGTGCCAAGTACAGAGGAATCCTGGTTTCCACTCCTGCTTCAACCACAGCTACTGGTGTGTGTGTGGAGGGGGCAATATGTTTATAAATGTGGCCACTACTTCATATTTTATTTGAAGACCTTTACAAACTCTTCTAAATTCTAAACTGCACTGTTTAATATTAATCCATTTACTGAGGGCCAATACAAGAAAAGAAACTGGCTGGGCGTGGTGACTCATGCCTGCAATTCCAGCCACTCTGGAAGCTGGAGAGGATTGCTTGAGCCCAGGGGTTGAGGCTGCAGCAAGCTATGACGGTGCCACTGCATGCCAGCCTGGGTGACAGAGTGAGACCATGTGTCCTTAACAAAAAAAAAGAAAAAAGGAAGAAAGAAAGAAAACAAACTGTCCTCCATGGAGGATATGCAAGTACAGCTAGTGGGTAAGAGCTGGGAGCCGGAGTCAGACAGCCTTGGTTCGAATCCTGGCTCTATCATCTGCTAGCTGGCGGAACTTGAGCTAATGCTGAACTTTGACCCTCAGCTACCTTGTGTGTAAAATGGGAGTAATGATTGAATCTCCTTCACTAGCTTAGTCTAAATGTTAACTGAGATAAAGCATGGAAAAAGCTTGCTACATTTCAGGCATATAAGTAGCCAATAAATGCTGGCTATTGCTATCTTAGCAGCTTTTAAAAAATGCAATGAGGGATAAAGTGGAGTGTCTCTTATAAAAATCTATAATAAACTCTTTCGGCTCAGAAATACTTAAAGTGGTAGACTTGGCTCAGCCAAGAACTTTCTCTCTTTGCTCTAGCTGTCAGGAAGCTGGAGTTCTGTAGCCAGAGGGTTGAGGGTGCATATCAGGGAAGGGGAATACAAATGCAAGCCAGAAAATATGCACATATTACATACAATCATCAAAACAGATGTAGCCAAAAACTATAGGAACAGAAGAGGTGCATCAAGTAATTTTAATAAGGACATTGTTATTTTTATCGATTTTGTGTTATTGTGGTATTTATCAGCTTTTTAATATTTGTGTTTGTTGTGGTTTCTTTCTCATTCCAAATATGTGTTCACTTTTGCATTTCTAGTTTTGCACCCATAATTCCATATTATTTTTCCTTTTCATTTTTTTGAGACAGAATCTCACCCTATCACCCAGGCTACAGTGCAATGGCACCATCTCGGCTCACTGCAACCCCCGCCTCCTGGGTTCAAGCAATTCTCCTGCCTCAGCCTCCCGAGTAGTTGGGATTACAGGTGTGCACCACCACGCCTGGCTAATTTTTTGTATTTTAGTAGAGATAGGGTTTCACCATGTTGCCCAGGCTGGTCTCAAACTCATGAGCTCAGGCAATCCACCTGCCTCAGCCTTGCAAAGTGCTGGGATTACAAGTGTGAGTCACTGTGCCCAGCCCATATTATTTTTCTTAAAGAGGCCCCTCTTGGGTCTACCCCTGCAAGAGATGGAAAAGTGAGGATGGTGGCCTTAGTACTCCAAAACTTGCCCAGGGATCCATCAGCAGGGAAAGGTTTAAGCAGAGTCGCAGAGGGTGGTCCCCAGATCAGCAGCATCAGTCCCACCTGGGAACTTGTTAGAAATGCAGATTCTCAGGCCCTACCCCAGGAACTCAGAGCTCCCAAGTCAAAAACTCTGGGCTGGAGCCCAGCAATCTGTGCTTTTACAAACATTCCAAGTGAACTGAGGCACTCTAAAGTCAGGGAACCACAGGATTTAAGGGAACCAATCTCTAGATCCTCGATATCCATAAGTACTTTCCCCTAAAATCGACTGGCTTGAGTCCTGACCTGGGACCAAACCGCCCCGTCAATTCTCATTCCCAATCCCCTCTTCCACTTTAACAAAGAGGGCATCCCTCTCACAAACCCAGGACCTCACCACTCTGGGCGCACACCCCTAGTGTGTAAAAATCTCTGGGGCACCAAAGGGTTGACATGAAATATTTTCCATGTGACAATCTTTCCTCTTCCCTTCTCCATCTTTGGCAAACAGGGCATGGCTCTGAAGGGTGAGTTCCCACAGGGACACAGGAGACCAAGGCTGTGGTACCTCGTCCCATTCAGATGGCAGACTATGAAAGCTTCCTGCTGCTTCTCCCCATCTTGGAGTTCAGAAATGAGATGGCTAGCACAGGACACATAGTTACAACACATGTATTAAGAGTGAGAAATGAAGCCAGACTTTTCTCTTCAACAAATAATGCTGATAGGGTTGATTGGAAAACAAGGACTAGGGCTTAGCCAAGTAAGTTGTACGATGGATACATTCTCTAAATTGAATGAGCTAGAGCTACAGCTCTAAGGTTTTGATGCCAATATAGTTAAAGGAGTGACAAGATAAAGGCACAAAAAACTGTATTCTCAGAGATGTGCTGAAGTTAATACTACAGTAGTACGGCATGGGTTTCAACTGTGTGGGCCCATTTAATACACAGATTTTTTCAATAACTACATTGGAAAATTTGGCAGAGATTTTGATAATTTGAAAAGACAAATCACTTAGGCTAGAAATATTGAAAACATTTAAGAAGAAGATATGTCATAAATGCAGAAAATACATGTAGCTACTAGTCTATTTTATCATTTACTACCATAAAACACATGCGAATTTATTATAAAAAGTTATAATGTATTAAAACTTACATGAACATGCTATATGTTATTAAATGTAAAGATACAGTATTAAACCATAACTGCATAAATTAACTGTAGTACACGCTGAACTACTGTAATAATTTTATAGCCACCTCCTGTTGCTAATATGGTGAGTTCAAGTGTTGCATATATCTGCTTAAAATACTGGTAGGCCAGGCGTGGTGGCTCATACCTGTAATTCCAGCAATTTTGGAAGCCAAGGCAGGAGGATCACTTAAGCCCAGGAGGCAGAGGTTACCACGAACCAAGATGGCACCACCGTACTCCAGCCTTGGGGACAGTGGGAGACCCTGGATAAACACACACATGCACACACACACACACACACACACACACTGTGTGATCCCTTCCACCTCTGCCACCTCTGAGACAGCAAGACCAACCCCTCCTCTTCCTCCCTCTTCCTCCCCATCCTCCACGTGAAGATGAGGATGAAGACCTTTATGATGATCCATTTCTACTTATGAATAGTACATATTCTTTCTCTTCCTTATGATTTTTAAAGTAACACTTTCTTTTCTCTAGCTTACTTTATCATATAAATACAATATATAATATATATGACATATAAAATATGTACTAGCTGACTGTTTTATTATCGGTAAGGCTTCTGGTCAACAGTAGGCTATTAGTGATTAAGTTGAGTCAAAAGTTAACACGAATTTTCCACTGAGCAGGGGTTGGCATCCCTAACTGTTGCTCAAGGGTCAACTGTATTTTTAAACTTCCCAGCACTTTCTGAGTGTTTCAGGTTACATGAGTCCCTCTAAATAAAACAATAGGTATAATGAATAATCATTTGATATGTTTTGGAGGGCCTTTCTGGAGTATGTTCCAGAAACTGCAAAAATGAATGACTCTAATAGCTGAATAACTACCTTTTTGCAAGTCAGTGTTTTCCAAGTCTGCTTACAACAAAATCGAAAGACAGCCTAATTTATCAGCAAATAATTCTTAAAAATAAGTTCTTATGATAAAGTATTATGTAAATTTTGACATTATTCAGACATACAATTAAGATATTTATGTCTATAGATAGATATCCATAGAGTTTGAGACCAGCCTGGGCAACATGGCAAGCCCCTATCCCTACAAAAAAATACAAAAATTAGCCGGTCATGGTGGTGTGCACCTGTAGTCCCAGCTACTTGGGAGGCTGAGGCAGAAGGATTGCTTGAGCCCAGGAGTTCAAGGCTGCAGTGAGCTATGATTGCTCCACTGCACTCTAGCCTGGGCAACAAAGGAAGACCCTGTCTCAAAAAAAAAAAAAAAGATTCATGCTGAAACCCATCTCATTCCGACACTAAGCAGTATTCATCACAGCCATACAATTCAATTGAAGAGGTGAAAAAAAAAAAAAAAAAACTGTCATTTAACAAAAGGAAACCTTTCTAATAAATTTTCATTTTGTTAATAACTGTCAAAATATATGTGTTGTTTATATAACTAATTGTAATGTTAGCTCAATTCTAAAGACTTTTTTAATACTTAGAAACTTAACACAGAAAATTGTTAAGGATTTTATAGAATTGAAGTATATTAAATCAGTATAAAATTCTGTGGGGAGACAGAAATGTAAATACTAATTCAAGCAGAAAAGAAACAATCTAAAATTCCCAATAAATAAATTGGAATATATTCTTTAATAGATGATGGTGGGTAACAAATTACAATGGTTTATAGATTTCAATGGAAATATTTAAAAGGGTTAAAGTTTTATTTTAAAATGTCAGTATTAACCCCCCAAAATCAGTTTAGGGTGGTCCGGATAGATTTTCTAAGAATGGCAACTGGCTCTCGTTCCTTTCTGGTGCCTTATTAAGCAGGCGTTAAGCTTTTCAAAAGATCAGGTCATTTTCTTCGAGAATTTGACCAGCCCATCACTGGAGGGCACCCAGCCGTGGAGCAGAGCTTCTTCAAAGCACCCCACGATGAGAGACTCTACCTTGGAAAGGTGGATGTTTGAGAACCAAGCTCTTTAAAGAGGAGCTCTCTGTGGTATGGGGCAGTGTAGGTCCCCAAAAGTAGCCTTCTTCCCACTCCCCGACACAGGCAGAGAGAATATCCTGAATTGTGGAGAAAGGGCATTCACAGTGTGCCTTCTGGGGTCTTCATTGCTTGCAGCTGCGGAGAGCCCGGTGCTGGGCTCCTGGGAAGCCAGAAGCAGGTGGGCAGCCCAGTCCCAGACTCTTCCCTCCAGCCCTGGGGAGGGGCTACTTGGGTCTCCGACCAAAGGTTGAGCTACTCCCTCTGGGGACAGACAGCGACATCCCTTCTCTTCATATGGAGGCTAGAACCAAACCATTCACAATGGCACCATGAAAATCAGTAATTCAAAATTCAAGCTGTTGGAACTTTTAAATATTTCGAGCCTTAAGAAAATGTGATTATGGGACCCGAGTTCAGGCAGCCGTAACCTTTATTTTTCTGACTATAGATTAGCCTTCTTCCTTACCTCCATTGTTTTGTGAAAAGTGACTAAAGGGCACCAGGAAAGACCCCTTCCCTCTTCACTGTTGATCTTCACTATAGATTAACTTCCCTCTTACCGTTCTCAAACAAAGCCTTCATGACTATCACACTGCCTTAATGTTAGAAATGGAAGGAATGTTAAATGGACTCTTAAATTGGAAAGGAAATGAAAACAAGCCGTACAGAAAAGAAACCAAACTGTAACAAATTAAACTGTTGTAACTGGTAAACCACCCTTGTGTGGAATGTGTTTGAATCCTACTAGATAACTTTGTCTTCTACCTATGTAAGCAAGACTTTAACTTCTAACTTGGGAGCACTGACCCCATTTTTCTAGAGTCTGTGTTCCCTGGATGGTTATTCCCAGCTTTGGGCTCTAATAAACTCTTAATCATATATCTAATATACTTAATCATATTTTCTGAATTTCGTTATTTAAGGTTGACAGCACCTAAAAGAGAGCCTGAGGGTGTTGCTTCCAGTTGGTTCAGCTGTGACGGGAAGCAAGATTGTTTACTTTCCAGTGTCCTCAGCTGGAGAAATGGAATCATAGAATTTACTGCTCAGGACTTGGGTGAGGTTTGAATGTAACAGGCTTTTAAACCACACACACATGCACATGAGTGCACACAAGCACATAAACACACACACACACACACACACACACACACACACACAGCCAGAGTGGGGAGGGACTATTCATTCTATAGGCCAGTGACTAGCAGACTGTGACAGATACTTAAGCACAAAGACCGGGTGTACTGGGGCACAGGTACCACCACACCCAACCACTCTGCACCTCCTGGTCTGGGTTTCTGAGTTAGGGAGACATTAGCATACTTCCTTGATTAAACTTTAAGAAGGAAAAAAAAAACTTTAAGGGACAAAGAGATATAACCTGTAAACATTTTAGCAGCTGCCACCTCACACGCTGACAAATGTAGCTTGCAATTCCCTTTGCCATCACAGGAACCCTAGGAGTTTATGTGCTATCATCTCTGATTTTAAAAGCGAGGAAACTGTGTGAAGGTGAGTGCCTTGACCCAAGCCACACATCCAGGACAAAGCCAGACCAGCCCAGCCTCCCCATAGCCAGTCCATGTTCTTAGTCTTCTTCCAGCATTCCTGTTTAAGTCCTAGGTCTGATCCTGGATGTCAAATCCAACTGGACCATAATTATAGGAAACACGTTAAATGCCTTACACATATTAATCCACCCAGTCCTCACAACTATTCTATGAGTATGGGCTATTATTATCAAACCATTTACTAGATAGGAAAACTGAGGCCAGCAAGTCTGTAATTTGCCCAAGGCACACAACTAAGTTAGGGGTAGAGGTGGGATTGTACCCAGCACGGTGTGGCCCAGAGTCCCCATACTCCACCTGACACTGACTGCACCATTCACACAGGACTTCTGGGCTCCACTTGCTCCACAGATGGTAAGGGCCTGGTGCTCGCACTACTGAGGCAGCCTGGAGCGGGAAGGCAGGAAGGCAAGAGCCCTGTGGCTCTTGATCTGGTCCCTTGGCCCACTGGGCTTGCTTGGTCTTGTCAAGATCACAAACCCACGAGACTTCACAAACACAACCCCACCACCCCTCACAATACTAGAGCTCAATATGAGCAAGGTGCTTCCAGCCTTGAGAGTCTCTCCTTCGCCCTGTCATGCTTCCTGGCCTTTAAAAAGGCCCATCAGGCCTGGTGGCTCATGCCTATAACCCCAGCACTTTGGGAGGCCAAGACAGGAGGATCACCTGAGGTGAGGAGTTTGAGACCAGCCTGGCCAACATGGTGAAACCCCGTCTCTACTAAAAATACAAAAATAAGCCTGGCGTCATGACATGTGCCTGTAGTCCCAGCTACTCAGGGAGGCTGAGGCAGGAGAATCAGTTGAACCCCAGGAGGCAGAGGTTGCAGTGAGCCAACATTGTGCCACTGCATTCCAGCCTGGGTGACAGAGTGAGGCTCCATCTCAAAAAAAAGAAAAAAAAAAGAAAGCCCATCAGAATTGACTGTGACCAAAGCTGGGACACAGGCGTCACAGAGCAGGAGCAGGTCTCTTCCTCAAGATCCCACCATAGTCTCCGGTGGTAACACAGGGAGGGAGGCCAGACCTCCAGAACCCTCCACCCACACGCTTCCTACATAGGCCGTGAAGTGCCACTGTACCCACACAGGCCATGAAGTGCCACTGCTCTCAGAGGTGAGGAGAAATGAAGCATCTTGCTTACGACAACACAGAGAACTGGTTTTAGATCCCAGATATACTCAGCTAATTGGCAATAAGAAAAGACAATGACTCAGTGGCCAAGAGAAAGGAAGCTAATGCAGAGGGGAAGGCCAGGGCTGGGACAAAGGTGATGAACAGCAGTTGTGACCCGCACGGGAAGGGCATTTAATGGAAGAGTGTGACATACAAAAATGTAGTGGAATTCCATCGGGGGAGGTATTACTTAGGGCTTAGCTATAAAAGCAAGGTTTTATTCATCTAGATGGGCAGTTCCGTTAGAGATTTTTCTCCCCGTTTGTCTTGCATGTAATGTGTCTACATGAGAATGTAAAAGAGAAACAAGACGACAGCTCAAAAAAAGAAATCTTTTAATAAAATTACTCATAAAATCCTAATAAATTTTAAAGAGCAAGATATTCCTTATTACATTTATAAAAGAACATTTGGTCCTTTTACAAAAAGATCCCTTTTAATTTAAATACATTTCTTATTTACAGATTAAACATAAAAGATCATCTAAGTTGCCAAGCATATTGCACATTACAGAGAGAAGCATCTGTGTATTTCAGTAAGTTTTCCCAGAGTTTCCAACTCTATACTTTTTTTGTAAAAAGATTTACCTTTCTTATGCAAAATAAATAAAAATGCAGCTTCTGTTCTGCTATTTAAAATTAAAACAAAATAACCTTTAAAAATACTATTCCTCTGCCTTGAAGAAAGGAAGAGGGTATAGAATCAGGGATTTCCACAGGTACTTGGCATTTTTACCAGATTCACGTCTGGATTCAAGCGGGAGCATAACCCCGAGCCCTGCGAAACCTGGGACACTCAGCCCAACCCACCCCACCTCCTCGCTTTCCCAAGGTGTCCCTGCCCTGCAGGGAAGAGGCACTAGAATAGGAGCTGGATGCTGGGAATGGACAGGAAAGCTCAGAAGTTTCTTCTAAAGTTCCTGCTCAGCCACCCTGTGGCTAAGGTAATCACTCAGCCCTACCTTTTCACCAGCACTAAATTTGAAAAAAGATTTTTGTTTTTGTCAACAGACAAAAAAAAATTTATCAAAGAGAAAGGCCTCTGGTGCCCTCCAAAAGCAGAAAGGAATGTCTCATGTTGAGTCTACACAATCCAAAGAGGAATTACAGGTGGCAATCATTCAGTAAACTGAACTAAGAAATCATTAAGAGGGATATTTTCCTTTGGTGGGGAGAAGGGGGAAGGGGAGGAGGAAACAAGGCCCTCAGATTGCACAACTGCGCTGACCAAACCAGATACTTCCTACAGACGCTCCTCTAATAGTCATGTGCACAGACATCATCCTGGTGCATTTTTCTTTAAATACATAGAAAATTATTTAAGTGTCACGTGCACAGTCCATGATCTAAAACAAGAAAAGCCCTGAGGATTCAGTTACAATGAGTAAGTTCTGGCACAAGCGCTGCAGAAAAAAAAAATTTTTAAATGAACGGAAGATTTGAATGCAGAAGCTGGTTTTTCACCATGGCCAGTGCAAATGGAGAGCTAGCAAACCCTTCCTTGCCACTTATTTTTCCAGAAGGGATTCCTCAGTCACATCAACTAAAGTAGCTAAGCCTCCCCTGTAATGATTTGAAAGTTTGTTGTGAGAGAATTTCGCTTCATCAAGCCAACTATAAGGTAGCTTTCTAAAACAGTTCTGCAAAATGCTTCCACCACACTGAGCAAAGCTGACACTAGACACTAGCTACACGTGGGAATAGGAAGATGGGCCAGGCTCAGAGCTGCCACAAAGGATGAAGTCCACTCAGATTTGAGGCATTCCTGGGGCAAAGCACTGAGCAAAGCAACTTCTCTGGTAATCTCCTCATCCATTCTCTACCCAGTATTTCAGAACATAGAACAGAAGAAACTGCAAAAGCCCTGCAGGATATATCACAGTTGTTAACATTCTGACTTTCAAAAAGAAAACAAGTAACCTTTGCAACTGGCTCAAAGAACCTTCTGGCATCCAGCCACACAAACCACTGACTACATAGCATCAAACTTCGGACGGGGTAGTCTGGAAGCTCAACAACCAGGATTAATATGTACTAACTCACTCACCCTCAGTCTCACCTACTGGTATTAATTCCAGTACCCAGAAGTCAAGAGAGTTTGGGACTTAACATAAAACACGTTTCCTGACAGCCTGTGGTCCCTGAGAAGCACCTGCAGCACTCTGTACTCTGCAAGCATGAGATCCCTATTCCCTATTCCAGGAGCATGAGGAGGAAGGAACAACCGGGCTTGCTCGAGTGACAGGCAAAA
The DNA here is from genome assembly GCF_001698545.2 of Rhinopithecus bieti. NCBI lineage: Eukaryota > Metazoa > Chordata > Mammalia > Primates > Cercopithecidae > Rhinopithecus > Rhinopithecus bieti. The sequence continues at coordinate 196,817 of NW_016804853.1, forward strand.
TGCCTCATTAAGAGAACACTGGAGTGCTTACCCACCACTGCCACCACAGAAGCCAGAGCGGGAGAGGAGGGGAGCGCCAAGAGAAATCACAGGCACGAAGAACTCACCTCCTTCTCTGAGATGCTCTATATTCCCAAATGGGTCACTAATAGTCCTACCTCTGTTTGCCCAGAGACAAAGGTACAAGTATGCTCGTGTGTGTGCATGCATGCGTGCGTGTGTGTTTATTTAACATTTTTAATCAGTCAGTGAAAACATTTAAAATATATATACTATTCTCAAAGTTTTCCATTCAGTAGATGGGACATTGTTAATAAACAGAATAATGCTTCTGAAATGAAAAAAGGTAAAATAGAAGCATTTTATTTTTTCTATTTTAAAACGATGTAACAAATGTTTAAAAGATAGAGATGGCACGTTTATTACTGAAAATCCTCTTTTCAAAAATCTCAAAGAACTGAACTACATATTTTAAAACCATAACACTTAAAATTTTTAAGAAGGAATAAGGTTTCTCCCTTTTGACTAAAAATGCAACATAGACAGTGTTTATTTCTAGCTTTGAAAAGCTGCACATGAAATCCTTAGAGGTGGGCAAACAGTGACAGGTGAGAACCGTGGTATGTGAGGCTGGAAGTTTTAGAGATTTCCTACCCTTTTTACTAGAATGTGTTTCCACCCATGACGCTTCATGGAAGCCAGAGTAAGAGTCAACCCTGCTGCACTGTGTAAGAGTAGCAGGTGTGTATCAGTGTGGGATCAAAGAGAGAGGTTCTGGCTAAGAAAATAAAACAAAAAAAGAAAGAAGGCATTTTAGCACAGCTTCCTCTGTCTACATGCTTACTTCTACAGGTTGAAAGGCAAAGACTGACCAAGCAATTTCCATCCCCCTTTCACCATGGTCTCACTATGTGGCTAAACAGGCCTCCTGAAACCGTAGCAGTAGCTGTGACATCCAGTGGCCCAAACCAAAACCAATATAAGGCACTAATCTAAAGCCTGTATTACACAGAGAAATGGCTCAAGGATGCTAGAAAGTCATGTGATCATTTCTTTCTCCCTGATTTAGCTAATTGGCACTAGACATAGGAAACAAAAACAAAACAGAACTTTAACCCAAATATGGTCAGAACTGAGAATCCTTGCTTAGGAAATATGAGAAAGATGGAAGCTCAGACAACCTTAGGTATTGTTCTCTTCCTAAAAAGCACCTGATTCTGGAACTATGGGATTTCCTCAGGTAAGTTCATATTCAAAATGCAAAATACCATCCAAAAGATCTGTCAGTTAACCTCTTAGACCATAACATAATAACTTAAGAGACTGTTAAGAATTCTGGTTAAGACCATTATTCTTAAGCAAATAATTTGTAACACTGTAAAGATTACTTGAGGCATACATGAAAAACTGGATGATTTTTTCTCCCATGTGATCCAAAATCATGGTTGGATATCAAGGGAAGAGCCCAATTATCTAATAACAGAAAGGATGACATTTTCAATGCAATTAAGTAGGGATACCAAATGAACCACAGACCCTTTTGCAGAAATTTCATTCTCAATCTTCTAATAAAGAAGTAGCTAGCCAGGTACACTGGTGCTCATCTGTAATCCCAGCTACTCGGGAGGTTGAGGCAGAAGGATCACTTGAGCCCAGGTAACCCTGTCTCAAAAAAATATCAAGACCCTGTCTCAAAAAAATAAAAATAATAAAAAAAATTTTTTTTAAGATATAGCAATACTCCAGTATAGCAGGTGCCAGCAAAGAGACTTAGGTTATAAAGTATAAAGCTATGAAGATCAATCCAAAGAATGCCCAATCTATTGTGCTCATAACATCAACATGTCATAAGAGGCCAATTTCCATGTACCTTCTCACTTCAAATTATATCCTTAATAGGGCAATTCATTGAACAGGAGAGAAACACTGAAGTGTGCAAGGATTAACCAGATGTGGTGAGGTGCTGCACAGAAATTCCTACACCATCATGGACAGCGAGACTTCTGTCCTTTCCATTTCAGACTGGACTTTGGCATGGTCTGGGTTAGGTTGTTAAGGTCTGGTTCAAGATGAGGCCTCACAGAGAGCAGATCAAATCAAGCCAACCATCTGGTCAATCTGTCGCATGTAGATGCTCTTTAAGGGCAGGGAGTACCTCCTCTCATCAGGTACACGATTGCACTAGAAAGACAAAAACGAGGGAAAATTAAAAACTCATATGTTGATCTCTCAGAAAATGTGACTGAATGACTTAATCCAGGGTTTCTCAGTCTGGGAACTACTGACGTTTGGAAGTGGGTAACTGTTGTGGAAGCTGCCTGTACACTGTAGGACGGTCAGCAGCACCCCTTGCCTCTCCCACTAGGTGCCAGTGGCAACTCCTATGCCTCAGTTGTGAAAATCAAAAACATCTCCAGACACTGTTCCAATGTCCCTTGAGCAGCAAAATCACCCTCAGGTGAAGACCACTGACATAATTTAATATCCTCACTCACTTTATAGATAAAGAAATGGCAGATCCAGGGAGGCTAAAAGGCATCACAGCAACTACTTAGTGGCCAGGACTGAAAGCCACATCCCTGGGGTCCTTAGTACACCCAGAATTTCAGAAAACATTTCTGCTATTTGAAAACAATGTGTTTTCTGAGCTATGTTTTCTCATTCACAACTAAACTCTAAATGCTTAAGACTACCATTTTTTTTTTTAATTAAAGACCCCCGCACCACTTTTTTTCCTCAAAGGAGAGGCACATCTTGAGAACTAACCAACTGTGATATCCCTGGAAGCAGTTGTCTAAATACATCCATTATCCACTTCATCTCCAAAGAAACATTTTCCCCATGCCCTGTAGTTGAACTAACTACACCCTGCTCCTCATCCCCGGCAAGATTAAGACTGGCAGGTCCTTCCATTGGTCCCGACTGCCCCCCAAGCCCACATCTCTGTGCTTTTGCAGGTGCTACTGCTTCTGCCTGAATATCCTTTCTGGGATACCCCTTCTCATCCTTCAAGGATCTCCAGCAAGTGACCTCCTCAGGGAATCCCGCCTTGATTTTCTCTGGAGATTAGTCCCTGCCCTCTGTGTTTCAACGGCACTACGGACAAACGCCTAGGATGGAACTGGATTCCCCACTAGGCCATGCTCCATCCAGAACTGGGAGCCCTTCTGAGGGCCTGAATCCCTGGTGCCTGGAATCATGGGATCAGATCTATTAGCGAGTGTGGCAGGTCAGAGATGTCTCCTTCCTAAAAGAGAAGACACTGCCTGTGTCCAAATCCTGGCTCCACTGTGGGAGCTGAACCTCTCTGTGCCTCCCTTTCTTCATCTGTAAAATGGAGACGTTAAAAGTACCCACCCCTCACAGGGCTGTTGGAGAAGTAAACAGGTTAACATACGTCAGCGTTTAGAGTGGTGCAAAGGTTAACCCTGGTATGTATTTGCAAGTGCTGGCTGTTATTAACTTTTCCCCCTCACTCTCCTTCCCTTTCCTCCCGATTATGCTTTGTCCACTCAATCAGCGCTCCACGACCGATGGAAACGGGGGCGGAGGTGGTTATCTACACTCTGGCCTATCGATTTACTTCACAGACTGATGGCAAAGACCTTTACTGGGGCATTAATGGAAAAGCACTGAAGCACAATCTGCGATGAGAGGGCGCCCCAATGCCAAGGCAACCCATCTGTGGGGAGGCTGCCGAACTCCTGACCACCGAGGCCCTGGGGGATAACGAGATTTGAAATTTCGACTGATCTACATTTCCCTATCCTCACTTCCAAACCATCCTATTTGATTCAAATCAACACAACTACCTGATACTTTCACTAGGGATGCAAGGACTTCCATTTCCAAATTTTTCCTGCTGCTTCTCAGGACAATCTAGGCATGTGGAATAAAGCCCTACTTCAAATGAATGTGGGTGTTTGCTGCACTTCGAAGAGCATCTTCATTAGGACCATCGTGACTATCACCGCTTTTTTCTCTTCTGCTGCTAGTAGATGATTTTGCTGAATGTCTTCCATTTGCCCCTCCAGGTCCACTGATGGATCATATCAACAGGCTCCCTCGGCCTCCAGCTTCTGCCCCAGGCAGCCAAGAAGATGCTCCAGCAGGCAACTGGGGGAGCAGGGAGGGGTCACATGTTGACTCTGCTTGCTCCCTCCAGGCAAGGCCACAGAAGTCAGATCTGAGCGGTGGCTCCTGCTGAGTGGCTGCTCCTCCCACAAGACTCCCCTCTTCCAGGAACCTGTAGCCACTTGCTCCACTGGCACCTGCAGCCAGCAGTGATGATGCCACCGCTGCTCCTGTGGTTTCCCTACACCCTGACAACATCTATACAAATGGTGTCTTTAGGAGGTGTTTTCAAATCTCCCAATCTGCATACACCATCAATTTTCCATCAGGAAGTCTGAACAACTAAGGAATTCATAGTATTTTCTCTTCCTATATATGCAAATCACCCCTGGAGAAAGCAACTCACATTGGAGCTGGAGTTGATGACTTTTAACTCGTGAGGTTTCGGCCTGTGCACAGACTTTCCCCCTCGGTCCTGCCCTCCCTCTTCAGAGAAGAATTCCTTCCATGGCAATTCCCGAAGATGCTCATCCACAGATACAATGTGTCCCTCTGTTGTGAACATGTATCTGGTTCCAGACTTGTGTACTGGATTGTCTTCATCAAACAGCTAGAGGGAAGGGAAAAAAAGATACAACCAATAATTGTAGCACACTTGGAACTGAATCATGGGGGAGTGTCCCAGCTACTCAGGGAGGAGAATTTGCTTGGACCTCATGCTTCTCAGTGACAACTGGGTGAAAAGGAATTGACTGACAACTGTGGTGCCCAACCCAGGCTGCAAGGCAGAATTACCTGCTTCATCTAAACTCAGATACCTAGACCTGCCTCTTCCCTACACATATCCCGCACAGACGCAGAGACTCAGAAATTCCAAGGCTAAGGCCCAAGCACAGGTAGTCTATAAAAGTTTGCTGGATGATTCCCATGTGCTACCTAAGAGTTCTCCTGCTGGAATTCTAGAACTACACCCAACCTCACAGACACCTAGTCCCTGAACTGTAAATGCTGGCAGGGAGGAACCAAGTTTTATCCATCACCATATCCCCTGGGCCTAGCACAGAGCCCAACACATCTGCCAACATTCAGTTCATTTCTTGCACAACAAGGGTTGGGCTCTGAAGACGCAATGGCCACAAGGCACAGTCCTTCCCTCAATGGTGCATGTGACATGGAACAAAAGAGCATCTAGAAAGAACATCTAACCCAACATGGGATGCAACAGTGCAGGAGAAGGCAAGCGTTCTGTGAATGTTGAATGAATACCTAGAAATTCTTTGAAACGGTATTGGTCACCTAAACTATTTCAAGATGAGGAAAAATGAGATTCAGTGCAGCTTGTCAATGTTTACACAGTAACAAGAGAAGAACAGGGCAGACCACAGGTTTTCCTCTCCCTAGACTCTAGGTTCTTTCACCTAGCACACCCTACAGGGTCACCTTCCTTTTACTCTAAAACTCGCCCTGTTAACGTCCTTCTGACACCACTGGCTGCTGGATGGAAATACGCAGCTAGGCTCTGACCAGCCTGATTTAGCAGACCTGAGCCACCTGCATGGACAGCAAGAACCACTGCACACACAGGAATCAACAGCAGGACAGCTGTCTTCCCACTGGACAGACCACATTGGCTGCTGGTGGACATACCTCTGCAGTCGTCTGTGAAAAGACACTAGACACAGAAGAGTATCATCTTAATGGATTAGACCGGCAGCTCCAAAACCTGGCTCACGTGAAACCACTGGAGGCACTTGTCAAAATGACAGATTTCTGAGAACGCTTGTTCTAAAGATTCTGACTCAATATGGCTGTAATCTTAGCAAGGGCCCCAGGGTGATTTGGACCCAGCTAGCCCCAGGCCTAGGAACCATGGAACTAGATAAATGCAATTTATCACAGCTGCTTCTATCTCTGACCCTCTGCCCAAGTTCTCAGTTGCCATGCTATCTTCTAACCTGGAAATCCTGTCCTCTGTTTCTATGTGGCCATACTGAGGAAAGTGGCAGGAGGGCACGAGAGCAACTGTATGCAGGAGGAAGAGCGGTGAGGTGGAAAGATCACCAGACAGGGAGTCAGGACCACAGTTCACATTTCAGCTCTGCCACAGCCACCCCCATACTACGGACAAGTCGCCTGACCTCTGTGTAGGCTGTAGTTCTTGTGAGGGAAATAATGAACATACGAACATTAGGTAATACCAAAGGTTTCATCCAGGTCCAGAAATTCTCTCTCTCTCTCTACACACACACACACACACACACACACACACAATCACGTGCCTGAGGATGTGTATATGGACAGAGACAAGGCTGAGCTGCAGGTCTTGGCCAAGATCACACACATCAAGAAAAGTGAGAAGCCATTATGAACACAGCTCTCTTCCTCAGAGGCGTCTTCCCCCTACCACCACACTAATGCTGGTTCTGTATCAATCATTACCAGCATTTCCCACCTAGCACACCCTACAGGGTCACCTTCCTTTACTCTAAAACTCGCCCTGTTAACGTCATAAGTTTGTAATCATAAGTTCAATTATTGGTTTACTTGACAAATGACTTTTCAACAAGGTTGGAAACCATGAAAGAAGATAGCAATATCCTTTGGTTCTGACAGCATTTGCATCCTGGGAATGCACAATGTCCAGCATGTAGCTGTGCCCAGTAAGCATCTGTCAGATAGAAGACTATGCGAATGCTCGCTCTAAGCAATACTAAGTATTTCTGGGTTCATCTTGCAACACACATACCAGATACAAGTATTTACAGGTCTCACTGAGAAAGAAGCTCTCCATCCGGTCTTCTGTGGACTTGTCAATGACATGATGCAGCGTGGCGTACCCACACCTACAAAACAATCGTCAGGTCAGTCCTGCCTCTCTTCCTTCCCACCTGCTGATTCACTTAAGAAGCAGAAACATTCTCTTATCAGAATAATCAACCAGTCATCCAGCACCATATGAAACTATGTTTACACTGTAGGGCTCTCCTTTTTTATAGCCTGGATTGTTTGCAAATTTACTTAGCAAGTGCTTTTGGCTGCTAAATTATCAGGTGAGTTACAGGGTGTGGGGGTGGTGGCAGGGGGCTGACCAGAAGCATAACATGGCACCAAGAAAATGATTGGCAACAAATTTAAAAGGACTAATTTAAATGTCTAGTCCTAATACTTGTAGAATTGACTTATTATTGAGAATTGACTTATTATTTGAGTATTGACTTATTATTTAAGATAGTACTTTTTAAAAAGAAAAACATGATATAGCGGGTTAAAAAAAAAAGCATGTCACAAAATTCAAACACAGAGTATGTTTCTTATATATACATATACACACACATCATATATAAAAATATATTTAAAAGATTATAAGTATATACATTTCAATACTGACTACAGTTTTCTCTGTATGTGGAGATTACAGTGATAATATTCTACTGCTTTATATTTCTGTACTCCCTAAACATTTTAGTGTATGTGTTATTGTATAACTAGAGGAAAGAAGTTAGAATGAACACCCATAATCTGCTAGAACCTCACAGAAAAAAAAGGGCAGGTCTCACTACAATGGAAAGGTTCTACTACACCAAAAGGTAAGCAATTTCCCTGTAAATGTAACATTAATGACCGGGTTCTATAAATTAAAATGCAAACTAGGATATTTCCCCAAAACAATTTGAAATAAAAGTGGCTGACAGAAAAAGGAAGGAACTTAGAAAACTGACTTGACTTTTGTGTACTTTTCCAGACTCTGCAGAATATCCATTCCTACATGGAGGTAGAAGGGATTCTTGGTTGCCTAGAGAGAACACGAGAGAATGTGATCCAGCATGGGCTTGGAAGACATGCCATCGACAATATCATGGTGACTGCGGGGTTTCCCCATGGAGATGAGTCGCCAGCCAAAGGAAGAAACAGGGCCCAGGTCCTTTACCTTGCAGGGTCACAACGGTTAGAGGACTAAGGTATTCTGTCAGTTCACATCAAAGCGTACCTGTGACTTGTTTAACTTTAGCCAGGGGTAAGACCATCTGTTCCAGGGTAGAACAATACTCTACTTTGGTTCCCATCATGATTAGAAATAAAACAATGCCCACCCAGACAGCACCATATCTGAGAACAAATCCAATTTCTATCTTGCCTTGGAACTCTCCAGAAACTTAAGACACTGGCACAGGAAACAGGACCTTGCCACCATTCCAGTTATGGCACCATGAGGAAAGGCTGATGGGAACAAGACTTTCCAAAGTGTAAAAGGAAGCCGCCACCCTTTCCTCTCTAGTCACCCTGAGAAATCAGTCCTCAGTTGCCTACTCTTCTCACACATGCTCTTAGATGGTTTTACTAGAGAAAAACACTTCTCTGGGAAGATAAGCCTTTATCCAACAAACAGTTTAAAAGTTGGGGATCTTTAATTCATGCCTAGCACCAGATTGCAGCAACAAAGAAAACAACAAGGTTAGCAGTCTCCAGATTAAAAGTGCACAGGGTGTGGCTTCAGAGGGTAAAGCTGTAGAGTGCAAGACATCTCTGTCAACGTGAAGGAGAAGCTGAAAACACGAAAGAAGCAGTGAAAGAAAAAAAGAGGAGTAAGCTCACAGACTACAGGACTAAGCTTAAGAGGAGAAATCAGCCAGTAATCGGCACACCATCCTCCGTGTAGAGCCTTGCTCTACTGGGCTCAGAAAGGCCAAACAGGTGTCTATCATCTTTTTCCTTTTTTGAGAGGTTATCTAAAACTCAGGAGGTCCCTTTTTAGGCATGAGGACTACTACCAGTTTCCTAGGATTTCTTTCCCCTTTTTTCATCTGAAGCAAATGGCAAGGATTCGGTATAAAAAAAATTGTTGAATAAATAAATTCAAACCTTAGTGCTAGCCCCATTACCAGAGTTTCTGAAACTCAGGCTCTGCTTGCTAGGGCTGGTCCACAGTGGACATCTGTTACAGGCCTACTGAATTTCACCAAGGTCAGTTTCTTGGTGAGTTAACCACTCGTGCTGCTGTGCATGTGAATGGAGGACTCTCTGCGTGTACATATGTATGGCATGCACAGAAGTATAAATATCTGGCTTCAACTGTCAGGAAGAAGACATTTCACAGTTAAAGTCACATTCCCTCTGCCACTGAAGTAATTTCACAAAGGATGAACACTAGTTTATATACATATATAAACAAAAACAGGCATCCAGATGAATCCCAGATGATTTCCTTTACAACCAAGAAAATGAATTTTCTTTTTATCTGAATAGTTGTTACACAGACCGGGGCTCCACAGTACACTGGTGCAGAATTGCATCCTAAAAACGGGTCTTCTGGTCAAATACATTTGGAAAACACCTTAGTACAAAAATCTTCCTCATGAATATTTAAGGATGTGAGATATAAGTCCTACAGTAAAAACATGATTCAGCTTTGTAGAATATGAGGTTAAAAACATATTTCACTGCAAATGCCTTCTCTGTCCTGTGAAGTCACGAATAACACTGAACACTAACAAGACTACAGATAGGGGGTAACTCGATCAGAGTCACTATGAAACAACATAACCCTAAATCAGCAAATGTTCATTAACAACAAACTGCTGGGGTCAGGGGAGGCAGTGAAAGAGAGAAAAACAAAACAAAACTCTAGTACCTGGTAGAGGAGATATGTGGATTCCACTAACTCTGGTCTCAGTGGGTAGAAGAGAACATCAGGGGCCTGCAGCTGCCAGTTATATCTCTCAGGGAGGGCACCATATCGTTTCCATATGGCATAGTAGAAGGCATGAAGGCAGATGGCATCTTCCACATCTCCTATCAGCACCTAAGGAGAGGACACAGGTCATCAGGCTGAGATACCATTCCTAGAGTGACAAGACATGCCACAAAGGGCCTGCCTGGGCTCTCCTCTACCCCCGAGTTCTTACTTGACCTATACATACGGTTAAAGACAAAACCAACCCAAAAGTGACAACCCAGACAAATAAATGCCCTCCCTATCTGGTCACTAATGCCAAATTGATGTGAACTGCAAACAGAAAAACAGAGTACGTGTACTAATGAACAAGGAATAAACAACTGAGGGATAATTATCCAAAACTCACACACAGCCCAGCGCAGTGCCTCATGCCAGTAATCCCAGCAATTTGGGAGGCTGAGGCGGGCAGATCACCTAAGGCCTGGAGTTCGAGACCAGCCTGGACAACATGGTGAAACCCCATCTCTACTAAAAGTACCAAAAACTAGTCGGGTGTGATGGTGGGCGCCTGTAATCCCAGCTACTCTGGAGACTGAGGCAGGAGAATCTCTTGAACCCGGGAGGCGGAGGTTGCAGTGAGCCAAGATTGTGCCACTGCACTCCAGCCTGGGCAACAGAGCAAGACTTCATCTCAAAACAAAACAAACTAACAAAACAAAATCACATACAGTCACTTCTCAAGCATGGTTTTGCAATTGTGTGGAATGGCTCTGTTCAATATTCTGGAGACTAATTTCACAAACAGAGAGATGAAGACGTATAGTGTTAGTGACCTCCCAAATCCAAAGGAGACAGAGAATGCTCAGGGTATTAGAAAAGAAAGAAAGGAAGGGAGAAGCCCTTTCCGGTGAATGGTTATTCTTAGGAAATCTGATTGCAAAATACCTGCAGTCCAGGGAAAAAGGCCTGTAGAGAGTCAATCCAGGTGTTCATCAGCTGCCCACTGAACATGTTCACGTTGACATAGAGTGGGGGGTCTCCTTCTCCTTCATTGCAGGCTTCCCGCCTGCAAACCCAAGCAGCACATTCACTGATGAAAAGAAGGCTCACTGACAGATCTCTACCTCTCCAGCAGCTGCTGGTAGTTTCATTTAAATGGAATTAACATTAATTTTTTCTCCTAACTCATTCCTTAAACCTTTGGAGACAGACTGCCTTTAACTATCTACATTAGACTCTAGCAGAAGATAATATTTACCACAGGATCAAAGTTCCTAATGCAGCCATTATAATATGTCAGGATTTCACAGTATTCTGCAGAAAGCACTTTGAGCTTTGCATTTAAGAGCCCTGCCACATAAGAGAATTCAGTATATAGCATGGGCCTATGCTGGATTTCACCTGAGCAGAAAAACTTGGTTCTTTTGGTACAAAGAGTCTCTTCTCTAGTAATGCCCTACAGCATGGGCCTAGAGAAATGCATCAGAGCAAGACCCTTGGGGATTACTGCTCAATTTAGTTTGTGGCTTTGAGAAGCAAAAATAAATAAATTCCACCCAAAAGGCCCCTTACTTAAACACAGCACATACAAGTGGTTCCTACAACAGCAATGTAGAAATGGACCCAAGAAAATCCTACCAAGCTAGAAGCTCAGTAGCTATCACTTGCACTAAAACTGGACACTCAACATAGAAATACATACAAAGAAAGATCTGGGGGCCAGGTGTGGTGGCTCACACCTGTAATCCCAGCACTTTGCGAGGCCGAGGCAGGCAGATCACGAGGTCAGGAGTTTGAGACCAGCCTGACCAACATGGTGAAACCCCATCTCTACTAAAAATACAAAAATCAGTAAGGCATGGTGGCATGTGCCTATAGTCCCAGCTACCCAGGAGGCTAAGGCAGAAGAATCGCTTGAACCCAGGAGGCAGAGGTTGCAGTAAGCCAAGATCGTACCACTGCGCTCCAGCCTGGGTGGCAGAGCAACACTCTGACTCAAAAAAAAAAAAAAAAAGAAAAGACCTGGGATAAGAGAGTGACACTAGGTAGAAGCCATTGTAGCTTCAAATGGCTCTCTCTCTCTCCTGTCATCCTGGATGCATAACAAAAAATAGTGAATAACATTGTTTTAAACAAACTCAGAGAGAAAAAAAAAATGTGGTAATTGTCCTTTCTATCACCAAGTATAAAGACCAATCCTAACAATTCTTTGGAAAGTAACAGAACCAAAACACTGTCCTGCAAATAATTGTCCTGCATTGCAGATTGATCTGCAATTAAAGCCACAGCTAAACACTGGGATGTGTCAGCCCCTGTAGTAGCAACAAGTCTCTAAGACAGCCCCCGAGAACCTCTATTCCTGTGAGTCACACCCTTGCACAGCCCCCTCCCACACTGTATGTATCAGGGTTGATCTGGGTGACTAACGGCCTGGCAGAAGTATTGGTATATCATTTCCAGATTAGTCATGAAAGCACTGTGGCTGCCATTTTGGCTTCTTTCTCTCTTTTTCTCTCAATCACTCATTCTGGGGGAAGCCACTGGCCATGAGCTACCTACAAAGAGGCCCCTTGGCAAAGAACTGAGCCCTCCAGCCAACAGCCAATGAGGAACTGAAGCCTGCCAGCAACCAAAGTGAGCCTGGAAGGGATCTCCCAGCACCATCAGGTCTTGGCATGGCTGTGGCCCTGGCCACCAGCTTGACAACAACCTCAGGAGAGATCCTGGGCCAGAGTGACTGGCTCAGCTGCTCCTGGATTAGTGTCCCTAAGAAACTTCATGAGATGATGCTTGTTGTTTTAAGCCACTAGGTTCTGGGGTACTATGCTATGCAGCGACAAAAAGCTAACACAGCTCTTTGCCCCCAGATGACTGACAAACTAGGAGAGGTGGTAAGGTGAGGGCAGAGATAAAAGACCCTGTGATTGTATGTTAAAAAAATACAAACACTTCAGAATGCATTCTATCTGCTTTACAAGGTAACAGAGGAGATGTTAGGGAGACATACCCTCTTCTTAAGTAGTTCTGAATACTCTGATATGCAGCATTAAACATTTCTAGGTCTTCTTTTTCACCAAAGAGAATGTAAGATTTCAAGAGGTATTCATAGAAGGAGTCCAGCCCGGCACCCAGGCCACTCTGCTTTCCAACCCAATGGCCAGTCTGAATGTTCACAACATTGCCTGCAAAAATAAACAAGACACTTGAGGTCCCAACTGTCTCATCAGAGAGGACATGGATGGGGACACACCTCCTACTCCAACCACACTGCTCCTCAGCACCTTTATCCTTGGCATACAGGAGGAGTGGCTGCTTGGATCTAACATTTTTGTCAGTCTTATCACTAAGTTAGCCTAGACATCTTTCTAAATATATAGCGTTTACTGACATAAACATGGGGATAAACATTTAATGCAAAATAAAAATAGGTCTGTCATTTTGCTTTTCCAGATTGACGATACATTTCAAAACCCAAGAGTTTTCACAGACTTTTAACCCAGTACTGCCATTCCTGGGAATTTATCCAAAAAAAGATGATTTTAAAAAGAAAAAGTAGCCAGGCATGATGGCTCACACTTATAATCCCAGCACTTTGGGAGGTCGAGGCAGGTGGATCGCTTGAGTTCAGGAGTTCAAGACCAGCCTGGGCAACATGGTGAAACCCTGTCTCTACCAAAAATACAAAAAATTAGCTGGGTGCGATGTGGGGTGCCTGTAGTGGCAGCTACTCAGGAGGCTGAGATGGGAGGGTTCACTTGAGCCCATGGATCACTTGAGCCTGAGAGGCAGAGGTTGCAGTGAGCAGAGATGGTGCCACTGCCATCCAGCCTGGGTGACAGAGGGAGACCCTGTCTCAAAAGACAAAAAAAAAAAGAAAAGAAAAGGGAAAGGATAAATTTTTTTTAATAATAAAAACAACAACAAAAGTGGTAATTATGAAAGCAAGGCACCAACTTGGAAACAAATAATCTGCCATATTCAGGCAGAATCAAAATATTTGTTTATATTATAATGAAAAATATGTAAAAGTTACACATGCCAGGCTGAAAGGGTCTATGGAAACCTATAAAGTTGACAATCTGAAGTGACACTGGTCAACTATTGGTGATAAGCTGACAATCTGAGTGACTTCTTTATTTCTATTGCTGTTGTTAAATACAACAAATGTATACATAAATTTCAGAACTTAAGACAGTTACATGAGTTAAAATAACACCCAGGCCGGGCACAGTGGCTTACACCTGTAATTCCAGTACTTTCTGAAGCCAAGGTGGGAGAATCGCTTGAGCTCAGGAGTTTGAGACTACTCAGGCAACATAGTGAGACCCTATCTCTACATAAAATAAACAAAATTAGCTGGGCATGGTGGCACATACCAGTCATCTCAGCTACTTGGGAGGCTGAGGCAGGAGGATCACTGAGCCCGGCAGGTGGAGGCCACAGTGAGCCAAGATCGCACCACTGAACTCCAGCCTGGGTGACACAGTGAGACCCTATCTCAAAATAAAATAACACCTTGAGTTAGCAAAATACTGATAATTAGTGAAGATAAATGATGCGTACATAGGGGTTATTATTCATCATAGTTTCTCTCTACTATACTCTGAAATTTTCCATAATAGTTTTTAAGTAACATCTTGATCAAACATTCTTAAGGGAAAAAAACCCACCTCATACAGGTTTAATCTGGAGTTTCAATCTACTACCACAGGCCCAGATTTTTTAAAAGGAAAAAGCTGCTCCATCAGTAACTCTAAATTCCTATATTTAGAACCTTGTATTGAAGCAATAAAATCTGCCTCAGAGGCAGTTCTTTTTATGGCATTTCCATTAACAATAATTTTCAAGTAGAATATGCCAGTGGATCCAAATCAGAAGGAAGCCCTCAAACACAAAAAACTTTATTCTTTTCCATCAGACCATGTAGCCTCTCTGCAAACGGTCACATAAAGAAATTAGACACAGCTGACACAATTCTTTCTGAGTTGTCAATTGAGTTAAAGAGTGAAAAAGGGGCAGAGCCCAGAGAAGATGAAAGGCAAGGGGACCAATCAGTGTGCAGTCCCAGTGGCGGGTAAAGGTGCCACACCTAGTAATCCCGTATCATTGCTCCGGAGGTTCCAAAGGGCTTTCACTGCTCGCCTGGCTACCCACTCAAATGTGGAGTCCCCCAGCAGTCGACTCAGAATCCCGAATTCCACCAGGAGGGAACCGGCTCCCGCTGTGCATGTCTCATTATTGGTGTCAGGAGGAACTCCTGTCTTTAGATTCACCTGGGGAAGGGAAGTGACAAAGACTGTGACAAAACTTAAGGAATCCACAGGGCTGAAAAGCCAGGTCTCAGAGACTACACTCAGCTAATAAAGCAAGCTTACCACGGTGAATCAGTCCTCTGCCTTCCAAGATACATCTGAGGTGAATATGGGAATTAAATGTAAAAGACACAAACAAGAAAATAAGAACAGCAGAGCCTTACTTTATTAATAAGGGCCAGTCTTCAGGGAATGGCTATAACACTTCACTAAACCTTCTCTTTCCAGCAGGTTTTCTTCATGGTAACACAAGCACCAGGCTTTAGGGTTGAAACAAAGGCAAACTATAGAGTTTCTTCTAAATTTTAAATAAACCACTATGAACTCACTCCTGCTCAGCACCTAAACAAACCTCAAACCGGGAGAGAAAGGAGGCACTACCAGAATATGACAGCCAGTTTCATCATGAAGGCTCTGTCCTCTGGCAGTTCTCAGCCATTTACCTAAAAGGCTGACTCAATTACCAGAGGAGTTCTGGGCTTAGCAAATCAGATGTCACAAATATATAATCTAATTCCAGATCCTGGCATTTAAATCAGCAGCTAACTTGCTGGTCTGTGCAGCCCTTATTTGACAGATCCATGTGAAGCAATGAAAAGCTCACTCACTGAGCTCCCACAATACCCATGTGAAGATCTCTGGGAAAATATACCCAAATCAGAGATGAAGACAAACTCCCGACACTGCTTTGTAGCAGAGAATACAAATCACACATGTAAGAATACTGAACTTCACAGAACATCAACTCTTTAAGGGCAAGGACTAAGTCAGCTATATCACTGTTTGCCTTTCATACAGTGGATGCTAAGTAAATGCTGAATGAATTTTAAAATATTTACATCATATTTAAGGCCAAATTCTTCTAAGGACACTGCTTTTCTCATCTACCTCCATCCCATTCCTTCTCCCAAATAAATTAATAAACAAAGAATTTTAATTCAGGAAGATGGTGAATTGTCAAACACAAAGGGTCAAACCAGTCTACCCACCCGAGGATACGGGATCCCTGTCTTGGTGTTTTCAAAAGCAGGGAGGAGCCGCACCGCCAGGTCATGGGCCATATATAACAACTCATTATCATAGTCCTTAATTGTCATGTCACCAAAGGGCTGCTTGGAGTCGGTTATTATTCTGTGAGCAGAAAGGAGGCTTCCCAGGACCCTAATGACAGGAAGAACAAAAAGATAATACAATCATGTTGCTTGTAAATGCACATAATCCAATTCAGAAAGATAGAAGTATGTTCATATCCACATAGACTCAGAACTGCCTGACATCAGAGAGACCTGACTTAATGGCCTCTTGAATTCCTTTCTAGCTCTAATAATACACGATTGATTTTTGTTAACCATATTACTAAAAGAGAGAAAGTGAATCATTTATCCGAGACTACCAAAAACAATACTATTTAAAATATTAACAATTTTGGTAATCTAAATCTTAGGGCATTAAGAAAAGGGAGTTGGCTGGGTGTGGTGGCTCACGCCTGTAGTCCCAGCACTTTGCCAAGGGAGATGCATCTCTTGAGGCCAGGCATTCAAGACTAGCCTGGGCAACAAAGCAAGACCCTGTTTCTATTAAAAATAAAAAAAAACTTAGCCAGGTGTAGTGGCACACACCAGTAGTCCCAGCTACTTGGGAGGCTGAGGCAGGATGATCTCTTGAACCTAGAAGTTGAAGGCTGCTATGATCATGCCACTACACTTTAGCCTGGTAACAAAGCAGGACTCTGTCTCTTAAAAAAAAAAAAAAAGAGTATACTAATTATTCTCAGAATAAATATTACTTATTAGTATTATTACTCTTGATTTATTTTACTTGGGGAAAACACTCATAAAAAACAGAAGCTGGGCATGGTGACATTTGCCTGTAGTCCCAGCTACTTGGGAGGCTGAGGTTGGAGGATCACTTGAGCCTAGGAGTTCAAGGCTGCAGTGAGCCGTGACAGCACCACTGCACTCCAGCCTGGGCAACAGAGCAAGACCCTGCTCTAAAATGAGAGAAAAAAAAAAAGGCAATTTAATTCAAATTAAAAAAAAACAAAAACAGAAAGGTAAGACAACAAATACTAAGTAATTTTTGTTGTTTTGGCTGCCAAGCAACTTCCCTAATACCCTAACATCTGGTAAAGAGGCAAGGTGAAGAGGAGGAGGAAAAAATGACCTACTAAGAGGCAGCAGACTACCAGCTTACACCTAAGTCCTTGTAGACCCATAAAGTCCCATTCTAAAGATCTGAAGTAGACTGTGACGTATGTCAGAACAAAGGTTTTCACAAATTTAATTTTTTTTTTTTTTTTTTTTTTTTTTTTTTTTTGAGACGGAGTCTCGCTCTGTCACCCAGGCTGGAGTGCAGTGGCCGGATCTCAGCTCACTGCAAGCTCCACCTCCTGGGTTCACGCCATTCTCCTGCCTCAGCCTCCCGAGTAGCTGGGACTACAGGCACCCGCCACCTTGCCCGGCTAGTTTTTTGTATTTTTTGGTAGAGACAGGGTTTCACCATGTTAGCCAGAATGGTCTCGATCTGCTGACCTCGTGATCCGCCCGTCTCGGCCTCCCAAAATGCTGGGATTACAGGCTTGAGCCACCGCGCCCGGCCCACAAATTTAATTTTAAATAAGTATTATATCTGTGAACTGGAATGTTATGCAGTTAATACAATTTTCAAAAAATGTAAACAGGAAAATAAGCACAATATATCAAAAAAAGCAATATACAATATACTAGGTATACAGTATGATCCCAATCCATTAAACAAAGAGAGAGAAAAAGAGAGAGAGAGAGAGAAATAGAAGTGAGAAATATACCTAACAAGGAAATATACTAAAATGCTAAGCAGTGATTTTCTGTGGGTGGTAAGATGGGAAACTCTCATTTCCTTCAGAAATATGTAGGGGTTGTCCTAGGACACTGTGAAAGAAGGAAATGAAATCAGACTATAAAGGGAAACCATGAAATTCTGTACTAGACAGACACCTATTTTACACCCCCATTAAAACATAAATGTGCCCAGACATGGTGGCTCACGCCTGTTATCCCAGCACTTTGGGAGGCCAAGGCAGACAGATCACTTGAGGTCAGGAGTTCGAGACCAGCCTGCTCAACATGGTGAAATCTAGTCTCTACTAAAAATACAAAACTTAGGTGTGGTGGTGTGTGCCTGTAATCCCAGCTACTCAGGCAGCTAAGACATGAGAATACCTTGAACCTGGGAGGTGGAGATTGCAGTGAGCCAAGATTGCAC
The DNA here is from genome assembly GCF_001698545.2 of Rhinopithecus bieti. Lineage (NCBI taxonomy): Eukaryota > Metazoa > Chordata > Mammalia > Primates > Cercopithecidae > Rhinopithecus > Rhinopithecus bieti. The sequence continues at coordinate 215,120 of NW_016804853.1, forward strand.
CACTGCCCTCCAGCCTAGGCAGCAGACTCCATTTCAAAAAAAGAAAAAAGAGTTTAATCTATAAAAAGAAAACGAAATATAAATGTGTCTTTCCCTTCAGTCCGGGATGTGATTACTTTGAAATAATTGTTCCAGTTTTAACAAATATGATATGAACATGAAAAATGCACACTGCACCCATAAAGCCCATATGGACTCCCTGCCTGGATCTTGGGGTGAAAAGAGCCTCACAGGTATTTTTATCTTTAAACACATAAAAAGAAGTCTCCAATTCATTTTATGAATATTCATTATTTTACCTTATTGTGGCCTCAAAGACTTGGACGGTGGAATCTTTGTCAAATGAAACTGTGTTGATCACTAACTTGACTGCTTTCTGGAACTCGGATGAATTTCCCATTACCTTTAAAAACAGGAACACAGGTTATTACAGCAACTTAAAATGAAACTGAGGCTGTATCATCACAGCAGCCTAGTCATGTCACCTAAACGTCTGTATGTGGTTTTGCTACCATAGAAGTAGAAACACAAGAGATAGAAAAGCAGTTATTTCTTAGAATATATTACCAGCACACGGCAGGCCCATTTCCTCCAACTCAAGAGCCCTATCTCCAAAGGACAAAACTGAAAATAATTCCTTGTAAAATCATTGGCACTCCTCATCTTCCCAACTCCACTCTCCAGCAAACTTCACTATGATCTTATTGAACATGCCAGGCACTGTGGTTTCCAAAACTTCTGGCAGGTATACAAATAAATCAGAAAACTGAAGAAACAAAAATATGTCTTTCTCTCTGCTCCTCAAATAAATCAGCGGCTTGGGTGCTTGGCTCCCAGGAGACCAAAACATCTGGAAAATTGAACGAACTTGTTATCCAGATGTCTAAACACTTTGAGAAACAGGGTAATATCTTTTGGAGCACAGGATAAAACCAGTGACTAATTTAAAGGAAACAAAATATATGAATACTCAGCTCTATGCCCTTTTAAAAAGTGATTTAGAATTATGATTCTTATTTTGGGTGTGTAGATACGATGTCACACTAAGCTACTCTCTCCTGTATGAAGCACAGTTGGGCATCAAACTTTCTAGATTAACCTGAATCAAAATTATTTCATTCCACTCAAAATTTTATGAAACCCTAACACTATAATGACATCATAAAGACACACTGTGAAAGAAAAATAAATTGCTAGGACCCCAAAATCACTAAGCCAAAGGGAAAAGTCACGCTGGGAACTGCATCAGGCAAACTTGCCTCCCATTTTATTCCTAAATAAGATAGTTACATAGACTTAAAAAAAAAAAGAAAAAACTATATATATATATATCCCTTATAATTTATCTAGAAGGAAATTCCTTGTGGGCCTCAAGATCTTCACTCTAAAACAATTCTGCTAAATTCTACCCTGGCAATGTAAATTGACGGTTTATCTTCACAGGTAAGAACAAAGGACAGAACTCAGTCCTCCCTCTGCTCACCTGAGAAAAATGCATATCTGATTGCTTCCTCTGCCCTACTGTTTATGTAAAACTGCAGATTCACTAAGCCAGGCAAAGGCATAAGTGATTATTCCTCTACCTTTGTCACAGGTAAACTCTGTATTCAGGGAAAGGCTAATCAGAGAATCAAAAGAAATGCAACCAGCTGGACACGGTGGCTCAGGTCTGTAAACCCAGTACTTATGGAGGCCAAGGTGAGCGGATCACTTGAGGTCAAGAGTTCAAAACCAGCCTGGCCAACATGGCAAAACCTCATCTCTACTAAAAATACAAAAAATTAGCCAGGTGTGCTGGCACACGCTTGTAATCCCAGCTACTCGGGAGGCTGAGGCACAAGAACTGCTTGAACCCCTGGGAAGGCAGAGGGTGCAGTGAGCCGACATCTCACCACTGCACACCAGCCTAGGCAACAGAGCAAGCCTCTGTCTCAAAAAAAAGAAAAATTTATGAAAAGGTAACCATTTGTCTTTTATCTGCCCATGACTTAGCAGTGCCCCCTCACCCCACCTCCAGCACTTCAAGTTGTCCCACTTTTCTGGACTGAACCAATGTATATCTTACATATATTGATTGATGTCTCGTGTCTCCCTAAAATGTATAAAACCAAGCTGTGCTCAGCTACCGTGGGTGATGTCATCAGGACCTCCTGAGGCTGTGTCATGGGTGTGTCCTTAACCTTGGCAAAATAAACTTTCTAAAATAACTGAGACACTACTTCTTTCTTCATCAGACATTACCTTCAAGTATGTATTATTGTATATTATTATATATTATATAATAACAAATATTATTTCCTAATATTAATTGGTCTGCTCCATTTTTTCCACCTCATCGTTATTTTGCTATAACCTACAGAGTAAGTACAGACATTTCTAGCTTTCGGTTCTTTCTTTTTAGAAGATGATGCAATAATGCTGCAAGTTGCATCCAATGGTCAGGGGACTGCTATCTTCACAATGTTTCCCTAGCACATCTGTTAAAGCCTGTTTAAATGTTAGCAAAAGAAAAGGAAAACCACAACAGAAGTACACCTGAAAAATAGGCCTGAAGCACTAAAGGCCGGATATTCTACAATTAAAACCACAGAGATGAGTCTGTTTTCTTACAGATGTTTACCAGCAACAATATCTGGTGAAGCTGCAGGTGCTGACATGAGCTCAAATCAAGTGAGGATGGTGAAGGAAGTCAACAACTCTTACTTACTGTAGTTTACCATTATGGTCAGATAGCTACAGAACCCTGAGTAACCACGTTCTGAACTCACTCACTCATGTTTGAAAAAGGCTGAATGGGACAGAGGAGCTAAATGGGTTTGGGACTTCTCAGAGTCTTTAAAATGCTGATGGGTACTGTGGCTCTCTAACAGTGGGACCAGATATACAGAATTTCTCAAGTCCATTTGGAAACAGAACTCTTCTTTCAGGGAGTAAATATCTTTAGAATCTGTGTTGGGAAATGCTTCATTAGTTAGAATTCATTTTTTGAACAAACATTTGCACTGCTACTATGCACCAGACACCATTAAGTGTGGGGGAGACTATGGTGAACAACAGAATAGTAGGCATGGTAGGGGGATTAAAAAAACAAAATGGGGCAAAAAAAAAGAAAGAAAAAAAAGCCAGCAACTCAGGAGGCTGAGGCAGGCAAATCACTTGAACCCAGGAGGTGAAGGTTGCAGTGAGCCAAGATCACACCACGGCACTCCAGCCTGGCGACACAGCAAGACTCTGTCTCAAAAAAAAAAAAAAAAAAAAAAAAAAGGAAGAAGACAAAGCTCTTAGGGAGAAAGAGTAAGCTTTCATGAGTCTTAGGACATTTCCTTTAAGTAACACTTGTAGGCTGAGTCAGCCTCTGGTACCATACTCGTCTGGGCACATTTTGATCAGTGATGGTAAATGACTGAAACAGAGCAGCAATAACTTCAGAAGGAGATATTGGGAAACTAAGTTGCTCTGCAATTTAAATTATACTAAATCAGTACCCCCAGATTTCCTATTAGACCAAGGGCCTAGTCCTATTTCTACTACTTAATTATAAAATGAGGATGTAGAATGATCTCTCAAGCTCTTTCCAAGTTCTGGTAAGTAAGTCTACTACTAGCAAGATACTAGATTATCATAATGCAAACTTGGCTTGCACATTACCCAATTCGTGTGTGTGTGTGTCTCCAGAGATGCAGTCTCACTCTGTTGCCCAGGCTGGAGTGCAGTGGCACAATCTCAGCTCACTGCAACCTCTGCCTCCTGGGTTCAAGCATTTCTCCTGCCTTAGCCTCTTGAAGAGCTGGGATTACAGGCGCCTGCCACCATGTGCAGCTAATTTTTGTACTTTTAGTAGAGAAGGGGTTTCACCATGTTGGTCAGGCTGGTTTCAAACTCCTGACCTGAGGTGATTCGCCCACCTCAACCGCCCTAAGTGCTGGGATTACAGGCATGAGCCACTGTGCTGGGCCCCAATTCTAACTCCTGACAGCTTTAAACTCTTCTATGGAATGTTAAACGAAACAAGAATAAATTATTAAGTACAAGATATGGGCTAGACTGCAATAAGAAATTTCTCATGGTAAAGACTTGCTGGACAATGAAGGAAAGCAAAGAGGTTGTAAAATCACCTTTACTAAGAAGATTTTAAAACAGCACTATGCTGGAATACAGTCCCCTGGAAACTGCTTTAATGGCAAAAGGTGAAGCAGATGAAGCACACAGACATGGCACCACACACCGAGTGCCACACTACTTTCAAGGTGCTTCTTCATATCTGCTCAAAGGTCTCCAGTTCTCCAGAGTCAATGAGCAAAACCACAGGATGAGGAGGTAATGTCAGCACCCACGTTGGCAGCTCAGGCATGGGGTGTCCACAAAACAGGAAGTAGCAAATAAAAGAGAAGGGTTTCTAGGGAGCCCCACATAAGGACTGGCACTAGGATTCCAACTTGCTCTTGGGGGAGCCAGTAGCTAGATGGTATTTCAGGGTACCTGCTGACCCTGAGATCTTCTCTCTTTTACTCCTGGAATAGCAACTACTGCAATTATCAATATTAATGAGCTTCTCTATAGGTTCTTTTAGGGAATAAGCAACTGGTTTAAAAAAAATAGGTTCCCTAAAATCAATCATACATTTCTTCTCCTTTTTTTAATGGAATCACATTTCCCCTCATTTAACCTTCAACACTTTTCTTGCCCTCCCCATTAAGGTCATTAAAATAAATAACAGTTATCAAAGCTAACGATACATTTTGACTTATCAGGCTCCCTGGAATTCCCATTGCTGGAGGGAACTAGGGATAATCGACTCCAAAACATCTTATCTTAATTAACTTTTTTTAAAAAGGTGAACACTTACTGCAAGTGTATCCAATGCATCAACAAGAGTCAATGAGTAGTTCCCTAGTACATCATTGATGTTCAGATTTGAACTGAAAAAGAAAATTAAAATTAAACAAAAAGACTTTATTTCAAAAGAGAAGACAATAAAACTAAACACCCATCAGGAACTGTAATTGCCAGCGACTCTTATTTATTCAGGAACTAATTACGGGTGAATTAATACGGCAAAGGTCTTTCTACTCCAAAAGCAACACTTTCTATAGTGTTCATAAGTAGAATCGAGTCAGAGAACTGCGGAGACACACTTGTACCAGAGTGGAAAGAATGTTCATGGGAAGTCAGGAGGTGAGTTATCTCCTGTCTGAGATTCAGGTTTATCACCATATACAATCTCTTTGGTCCTATCCAACTTTAAAAAGCTCTGATTTCATAATCATTAGGAACTAAAGGAGAGCACTTGTTATACGACCCACCTGCAACACTTTAATAAAGCAATTCGACACCACAGCCTATTACACACAAAGTAAATACGTTCATTGACAGTGTCAATATTACTCATCTGCCCTATGGTTGGGGGTATAAATTAACTTCTTTACACCATTTCTTCATTAAGAACTCATCCAAAGGGTCTCCATTATTTCCATTAATTCTGAGATATCATTTAACATGAACCAAAGCAGGAATTGAGGCCTTTCTCCCTTCTTAACTGGAGCTACAGAAACGTTTCTGCCACACAGCTCTCACCCCCATAATCTACAGCAATTTTCCATTCTGAAACAACCTTAAGAAACCAACTTCAGGATGACAACAAGGGTGAAGCTCCTCAGGCGCTGTATTTCTTTATAACACTTAAAAAAAGAAGTCAACAACAACAAAAAAACTAACACATCTGGGAGAATAGGGATGAAGAACTAGTAAAATAAAGGACAGTTTGAGAAATTCTGGGGACTTCATTTATTTATTTGTCCCATTCCCAAAAACCCAGAGAATTAAGTGCAGAAGCTTGGAAAAAATGATAGTAAGAGAAGACATAAGACAACCGTTTAAAGATTTTATTAGCAACCAAAGCAAAAAAGCTCCAGTTTTCTTTCCAGCAAGATTCATTGATATCTGCAGTCTTCCATCATATCCCAGAGTACTTTATCTGCTCCTTGGATCACCCTAATGGGTCCTCATCTCACTTTCCAGTGAGAGAAGCTTCTGGTGTACAGCACCTCTGTGTTGTGATGGCTTGCTGTGCTCTCTGAAAGGTCTATACCTCAGCTGCGGGGAAATGGGGCTTATGTGAAAGAGGCATAACAGCTCCAACGTCTGATTTTATTTGAACCCTCCAGTTGCCTTGTTTTATGCTGTTATGCCACCTAATCTAAAGCAAAGAATTTATAGTAAAATTTTAGATACTTTTTTTTGAAACAAGATATATATGGGGGTTATAGTCTAGGAACTAGGGTTATCTCATTTCCTACAAGCTGGAAAGTCAGAAAACTGCTTGGCTGGAAAATTGCACCTGTTTCTTCTATTTGTTGATTCTCTGGAAATAAACTTATGCAACAGCAAAAGGTCCCCTCAAAGCGACAGCTGTGGATTCAAATACGCCTCTCAAGGGCAAGTGACAGCCAAAAAAGATACAAAAAGTGCAAGAGTTGCAGGAGGGGCTCAAAGGAGACAGGGAGATCCTCATGCCCAATTCTGCCAACTCAAGAATGTTCTGCTGCATGTAAATATTTCACTATGTTGCTCTGCTGCTTAGAAACAGAGTGGGCTTTAATAGCCCACCTCATCAGAAAGTAACTCCCTCATCATGTAGCATCCAAGCTAGATGGTAATCAGGAGAACCATACGTAACTCCCCTCTCCTGAGTCACACCCAGATCTGTGGCATGTGTCACTCTCTCCACCTGCACAGGCCCATGGAAGGAAGGTACTCACTGTGAGCACTGAACTCCTTTCCATGGTTTATCGTGCTTTGCCTTCTAATCTATAACTAAAATAGACCCAGTTTTAAAATATTTCTTTTACAATGCCCAGTCACTAAAAATTGAGTTGCCACCGTAAAAAAAAAAAAAAAAAATTATTTGCAGTAACTGTGGGGTTCCTTTTCTCCACTGAGCAGTCAGACAAATCCTCTCCAAGATCTGGGGTATTCATTAGAACACTTTTAATTCTTTCTTACCAAATAATTGCTACATGCTCTTTCAAAATGTGCCAAAATAAGGGGGAAGTGGGAATGAGGAGAAAGAAAAAAAAATAAACACCATAAAACTCTCCTAGCCTAACAGCTTGAAATTATTATGACTCCATTTATGCCAGCCCACTATGCAGGTAAGACTCTGGATTTGTTCTCTGTAGATATTCTTGTCAATGTCCAACCTAAGCTGGTATCTTTAAGTGCATCAAGCCAAGAACTCAATACCTTTCCCTGTAACCAGCTGGCTGAACCGCACAACTAAATGCTCCACTTACTTCACCAGGTACAAATGTTCATGGCATTCACCCCATTGTAAATTTTTAAAGTTCACCTCAAAACAGAAAAGATGGAGAAAACCATGGCCTTTGACAGAAAATTTCTGATTATGTTAGCAAAATCAAACATATGTGTTTTTAAAATTTCTGATGATGTTAACAAAATCAAACATATGTGTTTTTAAAAATTCCCACATATACTCAGCCTGTAACAGCTGTTCAGAAATCTACCTGGTGTGGTGTAGGCACAGAAATAACATAAGAAAGAGTCCCTGCGTTCAAGGGATTGATAATCTGGAGAGACAAGACAAAGGGAAATGAAGGTGAATACACAACAGTACTCAATCCTCAAACAAGGTTAAAATGTGGAATCGCAGCTCAAAGGAAAGGAATCAAAAGGAGAACTGAGTAAATAAAGGAGAATCATCTTCAGTTAGACGGTGTCACGGAAACAAGACGAGCCTGACTCTGAAAGAGGGCAGGATTTTCCAAAGAAAGAGGAATGCAGAGGAGGCCATCTTGAGCTAGGAGTACCTAAGCATTTGAGGGGCCAATATTTGTTTGGCCTAATTTGAGATTTGCTTTGTTGTTTTAATAGCAATACAGTTGAGAAGAAATTGAGAATGGTCACATGCCCAAAAGCCAGAACTATAGTTCACCATTCACAGGATTACAAAAATATAATGTCCACATTTACTCAAAGAAACTTTAAGTTTGGATCCTCCAACACAAATTGAGGATGTAAGAAGAACTGACTTTGCATAGCTTTCTGTAGACAGAAAGATTTGCTCTTTTTAGAGTGTTCAGGTTTTATTTACTTCATGTTAACCCCTTACCTGACACCTCCCCAAGAACAAGTCACATGTACTTGAGGCAAGAAAGCCTGGAACACACATGACTACAGAGAAAAGGTAGGAGTGTTTAGCACCAATATTTTCTATGTGTACTTTTTACATAATACTCTAATGGCAAATTCACTCGTTAAATGAATCGTTAGAATACATTTGATTTTTTTTAAATCTGGAAGATTTTTGGCTGGGCTTGGTGGCTCACACCTATAATCTCAGCACTTTGGGAGGCCAAGGTGGGAAGACTGCTTGAGGCCAGGGGTTCGAGACCATCCTGGGCAACAAAGTGAGACCCCATTTCTACAGAAAAATTTTTTAAAAAAATTAGCCAAGCATGGTGGGGCACAGCTCTAGTCCCAGCTACTCGGGAGGCTGAGGCAGGAGGACTGCTTGAGCCCAGGAGTTCAAGGGTGCAGTGAGCTATGATTGTGCCACTGCACTTCAGCTTGGGTGAAAGAACAAGACCCTGTCAATTAAACAAACAAACAAAAAATATGAAAGATTTTTATCACAGATTATTTAGTTTGGGGATGTGAAGTACCCTCCTGTTTCAAAGCCAGCATGACAATATTCTGGTTCTAAACTTTCCTCAAGGCCTAGTATTCGATAGCATAACAGGAGGACTACAGTCAATAATCGTACATTTTAAAATAACTAAAAGAGTATAATTGGATTGTTTCTAACACAAAGGAAAAATGCTTGAGGGGTTGGATACCCAATTTTCCATGATGTGATTATTACGAATTGCATGCCTGTGCCAAAATCTCTCATGTACCCTATAAATATATACACCTACTATGTACCCAAAAAAATTAAAAATAAAATTTTTTAAAATATTAAAACAAAAATAGCAAAGCCTGAGAGGAGTTAAAGGAAAGAGAGTACAAAAAAATTATCTTTTCCATTCTCTGTAAAAGGCAAGTGTGAGGAGTCTGCGCAAGGTTTCTATGGCCTCCTCAAAGACAACAAAGGTTTACCAACCAACAGGTCTACCCAGCTCAGGGCACAGCCCTTCCCTAATGCCATCCCCACCTCCTCAATACTTCTAACACCCTCTTTCCAATAACACATCTGTCTCAAAGCAACCTGACCTTAACTTACACATAACCAAACCAATGCATAACCAAACCAAAACACTCATCAGCAGCCTTTCATTCTGAAATAAAAGCCAACGGCACACATGATACCATGAAGACCAGCAAGTTAAATCAACCACCACCTCACCTTGCTGGGAAGGGACTCTTAAGGTTCTCCAGAAGCACTCTTAAGGTTCATTAAGAAAAACATTAAAATGTCATCAACTCACTCTCCAAACCATCATATTCTCAAATGAAAGTGTTATCACAATTCCCCGTTAAACTGTTTTCAACTTGAGTCCACCTGATAAAAGGTAATCTGAGAAACAGTCTGTGAGCAAGAATAAAGGTACTTACTTATTGAAAGTGCTCTCTCCCTTCTTGTAATACCAAGAGCACTAGTGGAAAAGCACAAATTAAGATCCAAAATATGTACACATATTATGATTGCCTATGTAAAACATAGGTAGACATATGCGCAGGAACTAGTGGCAAAGATAAATTTAAAATAACTGGTAGAATGTTATGATGTTTTTCAAAATGTAATGATGTTGATTTAAAAAGAAAAACCATTAAAGCATGATGTAGGCTGACAAAAAAAAACCAAAACCACAATTTAATGAAGTTTATTCCCCACCCCCAAAAAAAAACTGAGACAGAAAGAAAATACATTTATAGGTATAAAGTCCCCTCTAGTTAAGTGAGCCAAATAATTCATTCACTGCTGAAAATCTGGAAAGGTCATGGCCGGGCGCGGTGGCTCAGGCTTGTAATTCCCGCAATTTGGGAGACCCAGGCGGGTGGATCACGAGGTCAGGAGGTCGCGACCATCCTGGCTAATACGGCGAAACCCCGTCTCTACTAAAAATACAAAAAATTAGCTGGGCATGGTGGCACGAGCCTGTAGTCCCAGCTACTCGGGAGGCTGAGGTAGGAGAATCACTTTAACCCGGGAGGCGGAGGTTGCAGTGAGCGGAGATCACACTACTGCACTCCTGCCTGGGCGACAGAGCGAGACTCTGTCTCAAAAAACAAAAAATCTGGAAAGGCCAAATACTTTTTTTTCAAAATTTAATATTTTTTCTCAAAAAAAAATTGAGATAGAATATACACTTATACAAATAAACGCTACGGTTAAGCAAGAAAAACTCATCAGTTCCCTGGAATTATGAAAAGGCTCAGTCCTTTGCCTGGGATGTCCCCTTGCTTCGGTAGAAATCATGCTCTCAAACTGCAATTTAAAACATAAATGTGTAGATAACCACATCACTTTAAAAACCCAAGTCCGTTTAGTCTATAGGCTTCCTTATCAGAACCTAAGGACTGGACTCCACTGCTTTCCTCCAAGTGAAGAAAAATGCTTGCCCCAGACGGTGCCAAGACACTGAGCAAACCAACTCCTCCACTCCCATCCAGGGGAGGGGAGTCACCTATTTGGACTAACAGGGTCTATGACAATGCACATTCCTTCCCTACAGGTAAGACGTCCTTAGCTGGGTGTACTGCCCTCTTGGACTTTGATGTCAACAGCGGTGAACCTTGGAGCTCAGCCTTTGCAAACAAGGCTGGTGGACAGGGAGGGCTGGCTGACCTTCCCTGACAACCACGCCACGAGAGGGGGGGGGATTTATAGGACAGATCGTACAGGGTAATGACGTTGACAATCAATTCAGCATCCAATAAATTTCACCTCAAGTATCTGGACCCCAAATGTGGGCCACATAGCTTCCCTCCCCACCACCTATCCTCAGCGTAAGAAGCAGCCCCTGTGAAGGAGAGGCTGTAACCCCGTTCTGCCTCAAACTCAAGGGACGGCTTTGGAGAAGTCAACTCTTGGCTTTTTACACAGAAAGGACGTGGGTGTGGCAATCTGATGGAGGTGGGGGTACGGGGTAAAGACTTGTTCTGAAGCTGCGTTTACACGGGGAGCGTGGAGATTTCATCTAGAGTTTATGTTCATCAGGAGGAGGGGCTCGAGATGGAAGTGGAAAGCCCTCCAAGCCAGCCCTTGGCACTGCCACTGTCCCTTCTGGTCCTGGACCTCAGTTTCCTCATGTGTAAGACACTGAGCTGGACAGCAGTTCTGAAGTTTGGAAATTGTGAGAGAATCAGGAGAGGAAGGCCACCGGCCCACCCCGCACCCTCAAGCTCCGGGGTCTTCACAGGGACTCAGGCGGGTCACGGCGCACGGACGCTGCCCGGGACCCTAACGGCCCTGGCGCCCTCAGGGGCCCCGGAGGACAGAGAGCTGCACCCCGGAGCGGAGGGCGGAAGGAAGCGCTTGGGCGCCCGGCCCCGGGCGGCGGGGGCTACTCACGGGTCCCCGCGGTCGGGCCCACGGCCGCGGCAGTGGATGGGGTTGAGCTCGTCCTGAGGGAAGGCGTGCGCCATGTAGTTGTCGTAGCCAAAGACGAACATCCCCCGTGCCAGGTCGCGCATCTGGGCACGCAGCTGCGGAGGGAAGGCGCCGCTGTAGCGCTTCTCGTACTCGTCCGGGCCGCGGTCCCGGCCGCCCAGCACGTAGCCCCAGTGGGCTGGGCCGCACACCCCCGGCTCAGGACGCCGCGGAACCTTGCGCGGGCTCTGCGTCGCCCCGGTCCCTGGCGGCTGCAGCCACGACGGTCCGGATAGCCCCCCAGGCCGGCCCACGGGCCCCGAGGCGGGCGACGCGGGGCCGTCGGGGCTCCTCAGACGCTGGAAGCCGAAGCTGAGCGGAAAGCGCTGGTAGAAGCCCATGCTGGGCCCCAGCCCGAAGACGAGCCACAATACTCCATGGAGGCCAAGCCGGAGGAGCACCAGCCCCAGGACAAGCGCTCGCCATTGCATGGTCGCGCGGGCGCCGCGGGCATTATTTTAAAGCGCGGGGTCCTCCCCGCCGACCACCGCACTCCGCACTTGCCCTGTAGCCCGGCTCACTTCCCCTTTAAGGAACTCCCCCGTGACGCACCAGGAACTAGCCCATTGTCCCCAACCCCCAGGCTCTCGGGCGGGCCGGCCAGGCCCAGCATTCGCCCGCCCGGTGGCCCGGGATTGGCCCGGCCAGGGCCCGGCCTCGCGGGGCGCGGCCCAGCACTCCCTCCCACACCGTAGGCCGCTCGGACGTCCGCGACGCCCCGAGGCCCCGCCCTCACCCAGGGCCCGCCCCGTCCCTCCAAGCCCCGCCCCCCTGGGCGGTCGGTAGCCCGACGGGCTGGCGTGGCGAGCAGGAGCCGCTCCAGCCCAGGCGAGGGAACTTCCAGCCAATGGGAGAGCGGCACGGCAGCGCCCGCCGGACGCTAGACACAGACGTGGCCCTAGACCGCCTGGCCTTGGCTAGATCGGGTCTCTCTCTGGGCAGAGCGTGTGTCCGGCAGAGCTGGGACCGGAAAAAAACCACTCTAGGTCTAGGTTAGGAGTGATGACAGTTAAAAGATACATACTGAAAAGAAGGAAAGGATCATTTCTGTATAAAAGGAACTATTTTTGCATATCGAGGGCAGAAGTTTTATAACTTAGGTGTCTGTTTATGGACGGGGTGGGATACTTTTAGCTCAAGGAGTGCACAAAACAGTTAACTGCAGGCCACATAAAGATCATAAATCTTTTGATTTAAACACCCAATTTTTAAGAATCGCTCATGATGCTTGTAAAACGCATATCCCCAGATCCCTCCCTAGACCTATCGAACAACTCCAGTGGTCTCGGGAATGTGCGTGTAAGTACTCTCGGGCAGTTCTTAGAAACCGGCAGTTTCAGGAAATACTAAATTGTTATATTGCTTTTGTCTCGGCAATAGGATTTTTTTTTTAAAGGGGGGTGCGGGTTGGGGGTGGGAATCAAGGCTCCCACCACCACCAAATTATTAACCAGATATATCTAAACATGTCTTCTCTTGTCCCTCCCATCCCACCATCTCTCCTGTGCACCCGCAATTAACGACCTAACCTTTGAGGTGTGGGGTAGATTCCCAGTTAAATCACTTTACCCCTCTGTATCTACTTCCTATAATTAAGAAGGTTGCAAATGTTAGCTCTAAAGGACTATGGCTTTCACATAAAGATTCAACGGTTTAGATGTTTTATTTATTTTGCTTGCTGCATTTGGAGTTGGCTGTAAGGTTTGCTCTCCCTAAGTTTAGACCCTATACCTGTTTCATCAGGGTTTCTGAAAAGCTTGGGAAGCAAGACCTGACTAGACCCCCAAATCAGATATTGGCTGAGTGGCCGACCAAGGGAGTGCATAAGAAGATAAGTTGTCATGTGGCACTCTCATCCCATTTTCAGGGTAGAGAACTTTTTGAAATACAGAGCAGGTGTAAGGGGAACTAAGAAAACACTTGATCACAGCACATTGTAGCTGGCACACAGGAAGGTCCTTACTATTGGCTGAGCCTTGTTCTTTCCCAACATTGAGACATCGAGAGCAGCCCAAGCAGCAAAAAGATTACGAAGACAACTTGAGTCAGGATCTTTAGACTACATAGCTTCTGATTTTTCCCCTCAGTGAAGGATGCCTGGGGACTGTGCTGGCAGCCCAGCTCCAGCCCTTGATCCTGAACTTCTGCCTTCCCGGAACTTGCAAACTGAATGTGAATATTCAGTTGCATGTTATATGTTTTCTTCCAGGGCTACTTTATTGCAAATTTTAACTTAAAACTTAATCTGGTTAACTGCAGGCCATATTGAGGACAGCTCCTGTCTTGATGTTAGAGAAAAACTCTTGTAAGTATTTTAATAACCAGAGAAAACCATCCAACTCCTGAAAGATGCTTTTCATGGTATACCTGATGGTTTTCAAAACACTTTGACATGTGTGCTCATTTAATCTTCATAGAAAACATTCTAAGGCTTATTCCACAAGCCATAACGGAAGAAATCAGGGTGGGGGCTCAATTCTCAGAGCCTGTGGACTCTAGGCAGAAAGAGAGTTACTACACTTTAGGGCAATTTGCACTTCAAATAGCTGGCCCTTGAGCAGACAGGTCCCTCAGCTCTTTCCACGCCATCCATCCAAAGGCAACAGTTTTGACATTAGCGCCCTGCAAGGCATAGCCTAGGCATTAGGATCCAGGTTCAGAAAGTGTTTCCTTCTGGAATGAAACTGAAATGAAAGAAATGGGTTATTTTGTGCTAGTCCTTTCGATTAGGACTCCCCTTAAGGTAAATATAACTGATACTGGGACAATACCCATACCTAATCATAAAACTCCACCTTAAAAATCAACTCTTTAAGATACAGTTTGATTTGTGACAGGTTTTCCAGTAATCTCACAAGAGCATCAGGGACTGATAAGAAAGGAGGCAATTTTTCCTTTACTCTGGGGAATGCCAAAGAGATGACAACTAAGAACTCACATTCACAAGTCAGGTGTTCAAATCGTAGCTCTGCCCTAAGAGTGACCTTGGGAAGTTACTTTTCTGGACTTGTTTCCTCATCCATAAAATGGGTGAGTGATGAGGACAATGTTTATCACAGTTGTGAATTACATCGTGTGTGTGTCTGTGTGTGTGTATAGTACTTACACTGTGCTATACAGTGAACCCTATTGTTAATACTTTTCAACTCTGAACCTTTTAAAACTAGCACCTGGCTGGGCACGGTGGCTCACGCCTGTAATCACGGAACTTTGGGAGGCCAAGTTAGGCAGATCACTTAAGATCAGGAGTTCGAGACCAGCCTTGCCACAATGGTGAAACCCCATCTCTACTAAAAATACAACAATTAGCCAGGTGTAGTGGTGGGTGCCTGTAATCCCAGATACTCGGGAGGCTGAGGCACGAGAATCACTTGAACCCAGGTAGGTAGAGGCTGCAGTGAGCTCAGATAGTGCCACCGCACTCCATCCTGGGCAACAGAGCGAGACTGCATCTCAAAAAAAAAAAAAAAAAAAAGGTATTTCAAAAGCAGGGGTTTTGCAAAGCCGATGGCCTAAAAAAAAAAAAAAGTGTATAATTACAGTTCAAATTTATTTGATGGGCAGAAATCCAAGTTTGTCAACATGCTCTGTGAACAAAATACAGGGTACTCCAGAGGCTGAGGCAGGAGATCCCTTGAGCCAGTAGCTTGAAGTTGCGTTTGCTATGATCATGGCTGTAAACAGCCAATGCAATTAATTACCTGGGTAAACAGTGAGACTTCATCTCTTTTCAAAAGGCATAGGGGACAGGGAATGGTAAAACAAAACGAGTACTTCCCCTGTGAAGGGCTATTTGGCAATTCCTAGTGTCAGAAAAAATTACAACAAATTTACTTACAGATCTAACTGGCGTTTATTAATAACTTATGAATGGGCCAGCCTCCATTCTACAAAATAGAATGAAAGCTCCCAATGAGAAACAGCAGAATAGTGGGTTTTGTGAGAGTAAGGAAACAAAACAATGAAAAATAACTATTGGTTAACATCGGGTTACTTTTTTTTAAGGGTTAAAGCAGAAGGGACTTCCTTATTATTCCGATTCAGACAGAGTGGGATTTTCGGTTTTCAGGAAAAACTGATTTCTGTAAAGTTTCCATTTAACTGTGTGGCATTTAATATATGTAACTACTTTGGTCTGCTAGAACCTAGTGCAGAAACTCAATCCACAAAAAATGACCCCCCATAATTTTTGTTTAACATTAGCACAAGTCACCGGGCACGGTGGCTCACACCTGTAATCCCAGCACTTTGGGAGGCCGAGGCGTGTGGATCACTTGAGGTCAGAGTTCAAGACCAGCCTGGCCAACATGGTGAAACCCCATCTCTCCTAAAAATACAAAAATCAGCTTGGCATGGTGGCTCGTGCCTGTAGTCCCAGCTACTTGGGAGGCTGAGGCAGAAGAATTGCTTGAACCCAGGAGGCGGAGGTTGCAGTGAGTCGAGATCGTGCCACTGAACTCCAGTCTGATGACACAGCAAGACTATCTCAAAAAAGAAAAAAATATACTGAGATTCCCTTCTAGTAGTTCTAATACCAAACCACTGAAACAAATATATCAACTATACATCAAAAATATTCATCATGCACATGCCCATACCATGCTCTAGCCTTTAGGTTACTGATGCTTCCAGAGAATGTAGGAATTCTATAAATCCTTAACCCTTCTTTGAATGAGAGGGCTAGCACTTTCATAAATTAGCTAATAATATGACAAATAACAGCAATTTGAATTTTTCTTACATAATAAAATATACAAATGGAAGAGTTATCTAATTCATGTATTAGGTAGCAGTAGATAGAAATGGTGAATTCTCGTAAGCCACAGAAACAAGATAGCACATTGTGTGATACACATTGTACAACACTGAGGGTAGGCCACAGTTGTAGATGAGAATTAGTTAAGGGAGATGCTGTAATTAGCAAGTGGTTAATGTTCTACTTCCCATGTCCAAAAAGGGACACAATGGTTTTGTTGGTCCTCCAGCCCCTTTCCTTTGAAGAGTAGTATTTTCTAACCATTCCAGGTTTCTCCAAAGCGCTAGATAAATTCTAGCAGAACCTAGCTGGCTGGGCATGGTGGCTCACGCCTGTAATCCCAGCACTCTGGGAGGCTGAGGCGGGCGGATCACAAGGTCAGGAGATCAAGACCATCCTGGCTAACACGGTGAAACCCCGTCTCTACTAAAAATACAAAAAATTAGCCTGGCGTGGTGACAGGTGCCTGTAGTCCCAGCTACTCAGGAGGCTGAGGCAGGAGAATGGCACGAACCTGGGAGGCAGAGGTTGCAGTAAGCCGAGATTACGCCACTGCACTCCAGCCTGGGTGACAGAGAGAGACTTCATCTCAAAAAAAAAAAAAAAAAAAGAACCTAGCAACACAGCAGTTACAAAGGGTTAGACCTTAGCTCTAAACCACTTACCCTCAAATTGGTAGTAAGTATATACTTTTCCAGAATGCATACCAAATATTTTCTGTAGTCTGGGGAAAATGTTCTAAAATTTGTAAATGCCTTTCAAAATATAAGCTATATATTTACAGAATTTCCTTTAAACAAAATAAATTTACTGTATCATTCTGTAAAATGTCTGCAATCTCCAGCTCTTGTGCTAAAATTTAAAGTTGTAACATGTAAATATTTCTGTATTTTTTGATTACCTTCCATTGAAGGAACATGTAATATTAACATATTCACTAGGACAAATGGGTGTTTTTGTATCTCTTCTCTTTTTAGCCACCAAGCAAATCTCTAGGCTGCTAGAATCAGCCCGTCAGTGGCAGAAGTTATGGTTAGAAATCCTCTCCTCTTCATTTTATAAATGGGAAAACTTAAGGAGCCACGAGGGAGTTCTGCAACTCACCAGTCACACAATTAGTTAATGGCCAAGAACCTATTCTCCCAAGCCAACCCAGGACTCTCCATAGAATTAAGCTATATTAGCATCGCAAGCTAACAACTCTTTCCCTACATCCCTACTGTAAGCCCCAGTAAAATGAGGCTAAATTATCCACCCACCCCCCTCCCCGGTCCTGATTCCTATTGGAAAATCTGCATTACCTAAATGCCAGATGTCTTGGGATCTCAAAATAGAATTATCTTACTGAAAAGAGGCTGGTTAATCGAATGGAATAATAAATGACTACTGCTGTGGCTTAGATTTTTGATGACAATGACCTGCTTTGGTTTCCCTAAGAACACCCAAGAGGAGCAATGACAAAAGTACACATTTTTATTAATAGCTGAATTTTAAACAGCAAATGTGTGGAGGTTATTTACTAACCAACAGGAAACACCTGCAGCAGGCTGCATACTTGTAGAGCAGCAAACTTAAGGGAAGTCTGTAAGGCTTTACTGTCTTCCTTTTCAAGTCTCTTCACTGCTGTGCACATAGTTGAGGGCATAACCTTAAAAGTTTGTAACATAACGAAAACATTTTCAACATCAAACATTGTGCTTTCCCCACTGTGGCACATTTTTAGAGTAAAGCATTTGGCCAACTGGATGTTACAGCACAATGCCTGCTACATTATGTTTAAGCTTCCACTCCAATTCTGACCCAACTGACCCCTGGAACAGCTGGAATTACCAAATCAACAGGATATCAGTGTAACTCAATCCTACGTGGAGAGACTAGATAAAGCAATTAGTTCCTCAAACACCCAATTTACTTGACAGAATCAAAGACCAACTTTAGAAGTTTAGAAGTTTTTTAAAGCAGACACACATTTAGAATTAAGCTAAATATGTATCCTCAGTGTTCCCCCATCCTCATCCCCAATTCTCACACACTCTTCCTTTGGTAGGAGAATGGTGAGAAGTGGGTGAAACTTGATGCTTGACTACATGGCTCCACTAATTTAGTTAAAAAAAAACAAACAAAACATAAACGTGGGTAGGGAAAGAAATGCTAAATCATACATCCAAATAGCCACTAAGGGTTGGCTATATAGAATTATAGTATGGATATGGAGAAAATGCTAATTGAACTTTTCTAAACAAATAAACATATACAAAATTATTTCTCCAATAGTTTTGATAAGTATTGACTTATTTTATGGGCAGATGATACCAAATTAGCAAAAGCTTTATGCTAAAATGTGCCTTTGTGGGAAAACCAGCATGTTTAGTACTCAAAATATTTTCCTTCTGAACTGAAGTCAGTAAATAGGCGTATCTTGCAATTTCATTTGCTTAGCAGGGTCTTGGTTTGATTTTTTAAAACTGGATCATAAAATGTTTTACTAGCGCTTGCCACTTAACAAGTCCTAAATTTGGTGTATTGTAACCGCTGACAAGTAGTAGCATTTCCCCCGCCCCCAAAAAATCACAGTATCAATTCTGTGGATATTTTAAAAGTTTATTTCTATTTTAACTAGCCCACAGACCCAATTCTTTGAGGGCTGAGCTGATTTCTGACAAATGGTCTATAGACCCTCCTCTTGGAAACTTACTTTCTATCCCCTTCCAAAAAAGTCTGCACCTTCCATCATGATGCACATTTTAAGTTAAAATTGCCAACACAACCCTTAAAATGCAAGTTTATTGAATAAAGCTGAGAAGAGCAGTAAACAGACAAAAAATGCATCCACCTAAATAAAAAAATTCACATATTTACATAGTTGAGTAACTGTTAAAAGTTTTCACATGCAGAGGTTAATGCACAGGAAAATGTTGGTAATAGCGTCTGGATGTCTTGAAATGCTTAAAGCAATGTTTAGACACACAAACACATTAAGGTTTAGCTATAGGTCAATTAACAAACCTATGCAGTCCCCACAAAGTCACACATTCTAGTTCCAATTCCTCCTTTTAGGCACAAGCAAGTTGCCACATTCTTTGTAATGGTTCAGACTGACCATGAATGGTGTTGAACAACAGTAGCAAGTTTAAATATCCCTTCATTTACAGAACCATCCATCCCACCAGGGAAGTATGCAACATGCTTCAAAGAATAAGAAGAGAAATTTAAAAGCCCAGATTCTACTCATAAAAATATGAATGGAGAAAAGCAAGTAGTGTCTGTGCAACACAGTGCAGTATATTGTACAGAATATATTTAAGGCCATGGCAGTCTATAAATTAAAACTGGTATTCATTAAAAGAACATACTGTTGACTACACTCTGAGTGCTCAACACATTTGGAAATGCAGTCTACATAAGTGCTGCTTAAAAAAAGAAACAAAATCACACACAGTGTGAGGCAACACATAAGCAGGTGTACCATAGAGTTTTATCTACTACAGTGGTCTATATGAATAATAATTTACAAATGAACCAGTATTAATATGTCCCTTTATGTATACGGAAGTTGCTAAACTACAAAACATGTCCATTTGAAGTTTTTAGACATCTCTGTATCATAGAAGCAAACAAACAGCATCAGTTCCTCAGTTCTCTGTGTGACTGATTATTAAACAACCTGCAGACGCCGAGCATGATTACATTAGATAGAGCAGGCAGGTCTAGAGTTGTCACAATAATCAAGATGTCTAATGGCACCAGTCAAAAGAGTGCCAAACCTTACATCAGTAAGAGAGAAAATAAAAGTTTTATTTGTTTATAAGTATCTGTTGTGCTGAAAGTCAACTTTATGACTGCATATAAAAAGTCAGGAGTTAGAGTGTCATGCAGCAGCACTGATTTAATGACTGGAGATAGAACAAACATGTTTGAACAAAGTCTGACATTCTTAACAGGTTTTATTATATTGGGTGGAATGCTCTAAATTCATGAAAGCTTTTGGAAAATCTTCAATTCTCAATCCCTTAAAAAAGTATCCTGAACCGGGAAGAAAAAACAAGCGACAGAAATAATGATCTGGACAGATACAAAACAGGATGCTTTAGTTCCTCCCATATCCCAACTGCCATCTGGTGATAAAGAGTTCTCAGAAAGTAGAATATCTTTAATATTCATCATGTAGAATCTCACCAGTGTAAAGAAACAACATTGATCTGGTGCCTCCGCTCACTCTCTGCAGACCATTTTGGATTCCTAAGATGTAATTATACATTTCACATGCATTTGTGAGATAAAATAAACATTATGTTTATATATATCCCACGTAAGTCATTCACGCTTAAAGGTTTTCTAAATACTGTGTGTGGCACTAGAAACTTCATGCTGTATCAAGTCAGTGTCAGTACTAAGCTACTGGACTCTATAATGAAATATTATAGATAGACATTTACTGAAAACCAATATAAAAATCTGGCCCAGAAAGACCACAATGGAAATATGTAATTTTCTTGATTTAAGATGGTCAAAAGTGTATGGGGATTTTTTTGTTTTGTTTTGTTTTGTTTTAAAAGCTCTACACATGGTTTAAGACAGGTATGTGTCAGAAGCCTTTTTTGTGTGCTGACTTTATCATGACAACTCTAGCTGATTCTTTATGAAGGATTAGGGATATTCATCTTCAGCAGTGCACATGAGAAATAAACTCTGAAAAAGGCAATTTCTTGGGTTTAGGAAGGACCGTATTCTGGGAATTACTTCAGAGGAACGGACAATAATTCTAGGATTACAGCCAAGAAAGACTGGAAGACTTCAGGAGATGCTTCAGCTTCTTCTAGATTTTGAATGCTGAATAAGCCACTGAAGTGTGATATCTAAAGATAGAGGGGAAAAGCGAAGACATTAAAATTAAAAAACTAAACATCAAACATGACAATATTTAAAATGCTGCTAATTCAAGGCACATACTATGCCTGACCTCTTCTGCTTTTCTGCCATCTGTATTCCCACACTCCATTACTTGAACTTAAAGAGAATATGAGGAATTACCAGAGACTGAAGGGTTTTCTGATTTAAAAATTAAGTTGTGTATAGAATGGTTGGTGCCATCTTTCATGTGTTGCCCATACGATTGCAAATTGCCAGGAAGGAAAAAAAAAAAAAAAAAAGGAAGAACCCCTGTCTGGCCTCAAGGAGCTTTTAAGTATAAGATACAGAAAAGATGCAGTAATTATTGGGGCTTGGGGGCCACCCCACAAAATTCCAGGTTAAAAAAAAAAAAAAACGGCAAAGAATTTAAAAAGGCATGAAACATTGTGGAGCTCTGGATGGATTCTGAGTGATAGAACGTGACTAAAGCAGAGGGATGGGAGAGAAGGCTGTCACTGCCAGGGCTAGTGCAGGATTCACACCATGCCCTTTCAACATCTGGGGCTGGATAATTCTTGTCCTCACTTCTTCAAAAGGGTACATGAGAGTCTACTAGAAGCACCACTCAATTCTCCAAGCCTGAAAGATGAGGGTAAATTCACTACCAGTTTCCCAGCTAATATGCATTAACGAAACAACACAGGGCTGAGCTATGAACAAACGTGGCCTGTTCACCACTGTGGAAACAGTGATTTCACTCAACTACTGAAGAAGCACCTCTGCACCTTAAAATGGGGACAACAATGCACAATAAGAGCAAAGCCACACTCATTTGAACTGAATGGGAGAAAGGTAAATCTGAAGTGAAATAACCAAATCTAAATATTTAAGAAATTCATGGCTGGGCGCGGTGGCTCACGCCTGTAATCCTAGCACTTTGGGAGGCCAAGGTGGGTAGATCACCTGAGGTCAGCCGTTCAAGACCAGCCTGGCCAACATGGTGAAACTCCGTCTCTACTAAAAATACAAAAATTAGCCAAGCATGGTGGCGGGTGCCTGTAGTCCCAGCTACTCGGGAGGCTGAGGCAGGAGAATCACTTGAACCCAGGAGGCGGAGGCTGCAGTGAGCCAAGATCGCGCCATTGCACTCCAGCTGGGTCATAAGAGTGAAACTCCATCTCAAAAAAAAAAAAAGAAATTCACTAAAAAACTACACAAAGCCTCTGTGGATACTGATAGAAGTTCATATCCTAAAGACAAATGGATCTTTATGAATAGGGAAAAAGACAATAGAAATAAGATACTCAGATGAACTGATTTATAAAATACTTATTTCAAATCTTACTAGACTGGATCTTACTAGACTGGATCAGTTTCCTTGGGCTTGATAACATTTTAAGTGAGTCAGGAGTTCTAAAATTACTACTGAGCTATTTAGCAAACTACTAAGATCAGCCTCAAATAGCGAAAGAAGTCCTCACAGCTCTACTGCACTTCCATACATGAGCCCATATATTTTTTTTTCAGGAAAGTATCCAACTAGTTTGTAACAATGGAAAAACAGAAAACATATAGGGAGTAATGGATTTACAAAACAGCACAATGGACTAAAAATTACGGTTAGTGTGACAGGATTTCCCAACCTTGCCACTACTGACATTTTATGTTGGATAATTCTTTGCTGTGGACCTACATCTCTGGTCTCCACCCACTAGATGCCAGCATCACCCTCCTAGTTATGATAACCAAAAATGTCTCCAGACATTGTCAAAAGTATCCTGGGGGAAAAGCTCCCCATTGAGAACCACTGACGTAGAAATAAATGCTCTCATGGGGCATATCTTAAATTTTAAAAAGGGTTTTCCCCGCCACTTAGAGAAAAAACTTAAAAGTAACCACAAGTGCTTGACAAGTCTGTTCTCAAATAAACGCTCCCAATGTAGCAAGTGAATTATTCTATCCATTTATAAAGGAAAATTTGTGTATATCAGCTGTTACTAGGGCTGAGACCACCCTGAATGGTCTTTAAAGGAAGCCCAAAATCAGTCAGAACAACTATCCACACTTTAAGCTGAATAAAGCATGTTTGTGGCTGGGCATGGTGGCTCATGCCTGTAATCCAGGCACTTTGGGAGGCCAAGGCAGGTGCATCACGTGAGGTCAGGAGTTCAAGACCAGCCTGGTCAACATGGTGAAACCCTGTGTCTACTAAAAATACAAAAATTAGCCAGGCATGGTAGTGGGCACCTGTAATCCCAGCTACTCAGGAGGCTGAGGCACAAGAATCACTTGAACCCGGGAAGTGGAGGTTGCTGTCAGCTAAAATCTTGCCACTGCATTCCAGTCACGGCAACAGAGTAAGACTACATCTTAAAAAAAATAAAAAATAAATAAAGCCATGTTTGCAGGAGGGGTGGAAGGTGAGTTAGGGAAGGACAGACTGGAATACAAAAGCTAAAGAAAAAATATCAGCATAAACTTTGTAAATATACTATTCTGGTACTATTTATTACATTTTATTCCAATACATTCACGTATCAAATCATCTCACACCAAATTAGTTAAGAAACTAAAGTTGAGCCAAACACACCTATTCTGTAAGGATACTATGCTAGAACATTTAGTGTCCCCCTAAAAAGTCATGTCCATCCAGAACCTCGGAATGTGACTTTTACTGGAAATAGGGTCTCTGCAAGTTATTAGTTAAGATAATGTCATAATGAATTAAGGTAGGCCCTAATCCAGTGACTTCTGTCCTTAGGAAAAGATAATACACTGACACAGAGACAACTACAGGGGAGAAGCATGAATGTGAGGCAGAGGTTGGAGTGGTACATCTACAAGTGAAGGAATGCCAAGGATTGCTGGCAACCACCACAAGCTAGAGAGAGGCAAGGGGGGATCTTCTACAGCCTTCAGAGAGAACACGACCCTGCTGACAACTTGATTTTGGACTTCCAGCCTCCAGAATTTTGAATGACTTAAGTTTCTGCTGTTCCAAGCCAACTCGTTTGTGGTACTTTGTTATGGCAGTTCTAAGAAATTAATATGGGCCCCCTGAGTAAATGAAAGGTATTTTGGGCTTATAATTCTAATAGAGTGCTAACATACTGTAGTAATATACTGGTTCAATAACTGAAAAATTGTTGTAGTGCCTGTAAACTGATTTTTGTAAAGTCTTATTCCATAAATGCCATTTTGTTATAAGCACAGCTAGATACTAGCTCTGCAAAAATTAATACAATAAATTGGTATCACATAATCTTAGCCTCAAGACTTTATTGCATTTTCTTCTTTAAATAGCACAAAGAAGATTCAGGATGTTATACATTAAGTCCTCACTTAACATCACTGACAGGTTCTTGGAAATTGCCACTTTAAGTGAAATGGTGTATAACAAAACTATTTTTTTCTCATTAACACTGTAACACTGAACGAAATGAGGGCCTGCTGTATGTCATTTCACTTAAAAGTGCAATTTCCTCTTTTTAAAAAATGTTTTGCTGTTCAACAGTTTGATAACATACAGGCCGGGCTCACACCTGTAATCCCAACACTTTGGGAGGCCGAGGCAGGTGGATCATTTGAGGTCAGGAGTTCAAGACCAGCCTAGGCAACATGGTGAAACCCTGTCGCTATTGAAAATACAAAAATTAGCTGGGCGTGGTGGTGCATGTCTGTACTCCCAGCTACTCAGGAGGCTGAGGCACAAGAATCACTTTAACCCAGGAGGCAGAGGTTGCAGTAAGACGAGATCGCGCCACTGTACTCCAGCCTGGGTGAAGGAGTGAGACTGTCTCAAAAAANAAGATTACATACATAATATATATTATATTACATATATTTTTATATATATTTATATGACAGAGAGAGATCGAGAGAGAGAGAGATAAAATAGCAATTTCCAAGAAGCCATCAATAATGTAAAGTGAAGATTCACTATATTTGTTGTCAAAAGGTATAATGTCTATTCTTTTTTCTCAAGCAAAAGCAGCAGTATTCTGTAAAGGAAGTCACTTAATGAGAAAGCGAGATAATAAGCTGTAAGAAGCACAGACATTCCTTCCAATGATACCCATTTCTTCCAAAATTACTGGTCATTTCTTACCTATATTATCCTTTTCTTTGCAAGAAATTGAATAGCAGCAAATTTCTCTATCCTGAATAGCAGACAGATTCCTATGAGAAGAAGAAGATAAGTTTGTGCTTAGAACAGCTGTCATACTTATCACTTTGTTCAATTTTACTCATTAGTTTTATTACTATACTGAAGAAATCATTTTAGCAATCCTAAAATGTTAGGATTCGCTTCTCTGATAGGCTAAGTTTATATATCTAAAAAAAAATGGCTATTATCATTAGGAATAACATAACAAGTGGGCAAAATAGGGTAATTTAGAAGCAAATTATTAAAATAGCATATTCAAGACATACATTTTTTCAATTAGCTGTTTCTCATCCAAGGCATTAGGAAGATCTCTCTTGTTTCCAAGCACTAGCACCTTTAAAAAGAAAAGATATTAACAGCACAATTTTATGTAAGAAAAAGTCACAGAAGTTTATCATCTTGATATGTGAAGACATAAAATTAAGATGTTAACACATTCCACAATATTAAGGCATTTTGTGTAACTGGTGGCCTATCTCATTCATTTCATTGCTCATACTGGTATTCGCTTAACTCCTACAATGTAAGTGCCCTTAATTCAGTATGTGGCTGCCAACTTCTATTTAAAATATTCTGAGTCTATGCTATGCATTCTGCTATTCTTTTTATTATTATTATTATTATTATTATTTTGAGACGGAGTTTAAAATATTCTGAGTCTATGCTATGCATTCTGCTATTCTTTTTATTATTATTATTATTATTTTGAGACGGAGTCTCGCTCTGTCACCGAAGCCAGAGTGCAGTGGCATGATCTCCGCTCACTGCAAGCTCTGCCTCCCGGGTTCATGTCATTCTCCTGCCTCAGCCTCCTGAGTAGCTGAGAATACAGGTGCCTGCCACCACGCCTGGCTAATTTTTTGTAGTAGAGACGGGGTTTCACCGTGTTAGCTAGGATGGTTTCAATTTCCTGACCTCACGATCCGCCCGTCTCGGCCTCCCAAAGTGCTGGGATTACAAGCGTGAGCCACCACGCCCAGCCACATTCTGCTATTCTTAATACAGGTTTAGTATGCCTTATCCAAAATACCTGTGACCAGAAGTGTTTTGAATTTTGGAAATTTTTTTGGATTTGCATTATATACTTACTGGTTGAGCATTCCTAATCCAAATGCAAATTCCTAAATGTATTCTAGAGACTGACCTCTTCTCAGTTTCCCACTTCCTCCCACCCAAAGGCCTTTGCCTAGAACTCTCTTTCCCTCCAACTGTCATATACCTCACATTCGTATGTATCCCTCAGATCTCAGCTCAAGCATTACTTTCTCGTGAATCCCTCCTTCTTCCCTCAAACTAGATCAAATCTCCCCTCTAAATTACAACTCTCATAGCCCCTTGCACCTTTCTTCCTAGCACTTAAAGCTACATTATTCAAGTGTTTTCAGAGTATCTACCTTTCCCACTAAACCATAAGGTCCATGACGGCAAGGAGTATATTTCTATTGATTTCTGTTCATCACTCTATCTCTGGGCCTAAGCACTGCTCCTGCTGCATAGTAGTTTAGTAGATATCTGGTTACGAGATTCATATTTACCACAATGCCCAGTATATGGCAGATACACAGTAAACAAGTCTTCCAGATTTTAAAAAAGAAGATGTTACTGATTGCAAACATAATTAATATCATTGTATAATTACCATAATTAATATCATTATATAATTACAATGTAAAATAACAAGTATTCCATACTTACTGGAATTCCTTGTAACTGTGGTTTATCTAGAAGATTATGTAGCTCATTTCGGGAAGCTTCTATCTTTTCACGATCTGCAGCATCTATCATGTAACTTAAAAAAAATGAAGTAATCTCAACATACCTTCTCCATATGACTTGATGACGACAACTGGTATTACTGATTTTTAATTTTCGTAAGATTTACATTATTGAAATTGTTAACCAAAATAAACTATGTCCTAAAGAAAGGCTCAGCACCCTTTAATACTTTTAACTAGACTGTTTTAAAGACTAATACATGATAGTAAAACATGTATACCCCTTAGCTCTTAGCTCCATAAACAAAAAACATAAAGATCTTATTCTATGATTGTTTTAAATCCCATGTTAATGGACTTGCACTAGGATATTAGCTAAGAAAGACTTTCATTTTCAAGATAAAAATTGAGCCTCCAGAAATACTAAAACAAACTTTCTTCTTTGATGCCTAAATTGATTTAAAAGCAAACAAAAAAGCAAAACCACTTACACAATAGCATTGACTCCTCTGCAATACCGCTCCCACATGCTTCGAAATCGGGGTTGTCCTCCTATGTCCCAGATCTTTAAACCAAAACAAGGCAATTCTTAATAAAGATATTTTAAATAAATGATTGAAAGAGGAAGTAACAGAAAATGAGAAAGATCAGGAAGATATACTTATTTCAACAATGTTAGAGGCAAAGTGCTCCTGAAAAACTTGACCTCAAACAAGCTCTTAATATGGGAATTCTTGGGGCCACTTCTAAACTTGAAGTCCATATTTAATACATTTACAATACATCTAAAATTTTGCTTCAGCAAAGATTTGGTTTATGTGCAACAGTTTGCCTGTTAACTAATATACTTCTATTATTGAAAACATGTCTTTATAACAATTTAAAAGTTACAGGACCATGCACCATCCAGATTTGAATGCCAAGACAGAAAACAACAATTCAGAATCTATTAAAGCTTAATTGTCTGATTTGTTCTACATTAATGGCTAACCTTTTAAAATTATCCTGTAAATAAGTAGCCAACATTTCCACATAGGTGTTTTTCTTGTATAAAATTATTTTGGTTGGGCATGGTGGCTCACGCCTGTAATTCCAGCACTTTGGGAGGCCGAGGCGGGTGGATCACTTGAGGTCAGGATTCGAGACCAGCCTGGCCAACATGGTAAAACCTCATCTCTACTAAAAATACAAAAAATTAACCAGGTGTGGTGGCAGGTGCTTGTAATCCCAGCTACTCAGGGGCTGAGGCAGGAGAACCACTTGAATCCAGGAAGTGGAGATTGCACTGAGCTGAGATCACACCATTGCACTCCAGCCTGGGCAACAAGAGTGAAACTCTATCTCAAAAAAATAAAAATTATTTTATCCATATGAAAGCCACCATCCATAATCATTTTATTATTGTGTCTACTCCATAGGGCATCACACTAGACACTGGGCTACATCAAAGTCTCAAATCATGGCATTTATCTTCAAGAGGTTTCCAATTTAACTACAGAACTGGTAACAAGCATAAAAAAACATGCACATGACTAAATCTGGACTTCATTAGATAAGCCACAGAGAAAGTGAACAGCTTCTGTGAACCACAATAACCGGGCAAAATGGACATTAAGGCTCAGGTCATAGATTTTATTTTTGAAAAACAAAATAAATTAAAAATCTATTCTTGGCCAGGTGTGGTGGCTCACGACTGTAATCCCAGCACTTTGGAGAGGTTGTGGCAGGCAGACCATTTGAGGTTAGGAGTTGAGACGAGCCTAATAGACATGGCGAAACCCTGTCTCTACTAAAAATACAAAAAATTAGCTGAGCGTGGCGGCACAAGTCTGTAATCTTAGCTATTCTGGAGGCTGGCAGGAGAATCACTTGAACCCAGGAGGCGGAGGTTGCAGTGAGTGAAGATTGCGCCACTGCACTCCAGCCTGGGTGAAAGAGCAAAACACTGCTTTAAAAAAAAAAAAAAAAACTATTCTTTTGAAACATGCACATTCATTACGGAAAAACTGCAAATTTTCAGTAAAAACACAGAAATTAAACAGAATAATTTCTAGGTGTCTATGCTAAGAATTTAAATTGCATATGGCAAGAAATAACATACCTTTATTGTGACGTTACCTTTAGTTACCTTCCTCATGTTGAAGCCCACTGTGGGTATCATATCTTCACTGAATTGACCTGACTGAACAAAATAAAACATTTGAAGTTAGACTAATCAACATTTATAATGACACTGCATAAACTTCTAATATCAACATTGCATTTGTACCCATTTTAGTAAATATTTTTTTACCATTGGTAACAATCCACTTTAAGAATATGTTCCTTATGGCCCTAATTATTGAAGAGATGCATTATTTTTGTCCCAACAAAGATAACTTCTCCCATCTAAAAAAGGTATTTTGAAACTAATGTAATTTTCACATATTTCCTTATGCTAAAAAAATTTTAGCCGGGCACAGTGGCTCAAGCCTGTAATCCCAGCAGTTTGGGAGGCCGAGGCGGGCAGATCACGAGGTCAGGAGATCGAGACCATCCTGGCTAACACGGCGAAACCCCGTCTCTACTAAAAAATACAAAAAACTAGCCGGGCGAGGTGGCGGGCGCCTGTAGTCCCAGCTACTCGGGAGGCTGAGGCAGGAGAATGGCGTGAACCTGGTAGGCGGAGCTTGCAGTGAGCTGAGATCTGGCCACTGCACTCCAGCCTGGGGACAGAGCAAGACTCCATCTCAAAAAAAAAAAAATTTTATATTACAAATACATATAAAAATTTATAAATGTGTTCACCTGATGTACATTTTCACACACAAAGTAGATGAAATCAGAAATCAAACTTTCAGCATTTAAATTATTCTGACAATAACTATTAAAATTCACTGCTAAATAGCATTTCCAAGTCTGTCTTTTAATAAGGCTTATAAAATATTTTGCCATACATTTTGTTCTTTTTGGTTTCTAATCTCAATGTCATGAGATCAAAATTAAATTCTTCTAATACTATGTAACTTTTTCAAATTTAAAACATGTATCCAACTGGAGTATGACGATACACAGTACTAAAGGAAAGTCTCTTTTTCCAAATAGATAACAAACAATCATCCCACCACTAATTAAAAAATCTGTCTTCTTTGGCTGGGCATGGCTCATGCCTGTAACCCCAGCACTTTGGGAGGCCAAGGTGGGTGGATCACCTGAGGTCAGGAGTTCAAGACTGGCCTGGCCAACATGGTGAGACCCATCTCTACTAAAATACAAAAATCAGCCAGGCCTGATGGCGGGTGCCTGTAATCCCAGCTACTCAGGAGGCTGAGGCAGGAGAATCGCTTGAACCCAGGAGGCAGAGGCTGTAGTAAGCTGAGATCACACCAGTGCACTCCAGCCTGGGCCAAGACAGTAACATTCCATCTTAAAAAAAAAAAAAAAAGTCCGTCCTTTACCAACTAATTAAAAATTACACATCAGGCCAGGTGTGATGGCACACACCTGTAATCCCAGTACTTTGGGGGGCCAAGGCGGGCGGATCACTTGAGGTCAGGAGTTCAAGACCAGCCTGGTCAACATGCTGAAACCTTGCCTCTACTAAAAATGCAAAAAAATTAGCCAGGTGTGGTGGCATGCACCTGTAATCCCAGCTACTTGGGAGGCTGTGGCAAGAGAATCACTTGAATCCGAGAGGTAGATGTTGCAGTGAGCCGAGATTGTGCCACTGCCAGCCTGAGCAACAGAGTGAGACTCTACCTCCAAATAAATAAATAATAAGTGATATGTCAAACACCATAGACAGACAGTTCTGTATCTGGGTCCTCAATTCTTTTCCATTACTCTGTTTATTCCTGAATAAACACTAGATTTATTACTATAATTTATACTAGGTATTATTCCATATAGCTGATTAAAAATTTGGGATTTTTTGGTATTATCTTTATTCATCACCCACATTCCAAATAAACTTCAGAGATTAATAATTTTGTTAAAATACTGACTGGAATTACATAAATGTATTAATTTGAGAAAAATCACACTTAACTCAATATGTAACTACTATCAAGTCTTTTCATTCAGGCACATGATTTGACCACTTAATCATTCCAATCTTTTATATGCTTCAGTAAAGTATCACGATTCTCTTATGCCTTACCATATTCTTGCCATATTCTCTATTTTGACTGCTCTCGTGAAGTACATCTTAATGAGTCACAATTAATACTGATTTTATGCATTTATATTTTAGTTTACATTAGCAAATTTCTCAGTTAATTTCTCAGTTGAGTTTACTATTACATTTTAGGCTAACAACCCAGGATTAACAAACACCTCAACAAGGGACTGGTTAAACAAACAGGACTCTTTTCATGGCCTTAACACTGGGCAATTGTTTGCTATGGCCTCATGCTAGCCACATACACATGTATTCGAAAATTGTCTTAAGTCTTGAGCACAATGAATTCCAACTGTACAAACAACTTCCTCTACAGAACTCGAATTCTGCCTCTTTTAACCATTCAGTGCAGTTTTATTAATTTCAGAAAAAAATGTTAACACAACCGTAATCACTAATTTCACTTATATAAGACATTATAATTCTCTGGACTTTCATGTATGTGATTATACGTGAAAATCTAGTCATTATATCAAAACTCGTTATATCAAAACTAAGCCATGATAAAAGATAAATGGCCAATAAACTCCTGAAAAGATGTTCAACTCACTAATCATTAGGGAAATGCAAATCAAACCCACAAAGAGATACCACCTAACATCCAGTAGGATGGCTACTATTAAGAAAAAAAAAAAAAAAAAACAGAAAGTAAGCACTGGAAAGAATGCAGAGAAATAGGAACTCTTGTATACTGCTAGCAGGAAGATAAAATGGTACAGCTAATATGAAAAATGGTACAGCAGTTCCTCAAAACCTAAAAATAGAATTATCATATGATACAGCAATTCAACTTCTGAATATACACTCAAAAGAAATGAAGACATTTTGCTAAGTGAAATGAGCCAGAAGTCTCTCTCTCACACACACACACACACATACACACACACACACACACACACACTGTATTTCACTTTATGAGGTACCTAAAGTAGTCAAGTTCATAAAGACAGAAGATACTTATTTGCTTAATGGGTATGGAATTTCAGTTTGAAAAGATAAAATATTTCTAGAAGTGGACAGTGGGATGGTTACACAATGTGAATGTACTTAACACTACTGAATTGCACACTTGAAAATGATTAAGATGATACATTGTGTTTTGTATATTTTACCAAAATTTTTAAAAAACTAGTCATGATACAGGGAGGGACAATTATCATTACCATTTTATAGAACAGGTAGTAGAGTCCCAAGGTCACATGGCTAAATCATGATTATATTTTTCTTAAATATTTTCATTGTAATTATATTCATTGTGACAGGCTTTAATCTCTAAGGAGAGATCTACGTGAGATAATGCTCATTTATTTCATATCATTAGGTGTTTTACTTAATGAAAAGGCAGGAAATCGTAGCTAAACTTTTTAGGTACCAAACTTTATAACTAGCTTGCATAGAAAGCTTTCTGAAAGGCAATACACACTTGGCTAACTTCCCACAAACAATCTATAGAACATGATTTAATGTGTTCTCAATGTTTCAGGGTCATTTTATCTACTGTAAAACAAGAAAACTAAATTAGACAACACTCAAGGGCCCTCTCTATTGGAGGTAAAATTTTATGATTATAAACATCAACTACAGCACCACTTTGTAATAAAACAATGTAGGGGCTGCCATTATACTGGAGTACCCCTGAGCTTTCTCAGGGGTTCATTTATCTCTTTTCTTTAACTTGGTCGACGCTAACAACTTTCCTGTAATTCAGTTGCTACTGCTAACATGCAAAAACTGAAAATCAGCTAATCAAGTCCTTGAGATTTTACTCCAAAATATCTTGAGTACAGCAAGATATTCAATAAATATTTGTTGAACAAAGTAAGAGTTATTAGGGCCGGGCATAGTGGCTCAAGCTTCTAATTCCAGCACTTTGGGAGGCTGAGATAGGCACGTTACTGCGGCCCAGGAGTTCAAGACTAGTCTGGGTGACATGGCAAAACCTTCTCTCTACAAACAACACAAAAATTAGCCAGGCATGGTTATATGTACCTGTAGTCCCAGCTACTAGGGAAGCTGAGGTGGGAGGATTGCTTGAGCCTGGGAGGTGGAGGTTGAGATCTTAAGAACAATATGACTTCAAGCCAAGATTGTGAGACTGTACTACAGCCTAGACAACAGAGTGAGAGCATGTCTCAAAAAAACAAACAAACAAACAAACAAAAAACCATAGGCTATGAAGGAGGAAAATGATGGAACTCTTCTGCCAATAAAGTGCTTAACTTTGATGCATGAATTTTGTGCAATAATTACTTTATGGACCTGGAAATATTTTCTACTTCTTTCCTAGTGTCCAATCTTAATCATCACTTTTCGAAGCTTGTGTTGAACAACTATAACCACTCAGTTGGCAGTTGGACACTAGATACCTGAGAATTTATGTCTGAGTTGTCAAGAAGCTGCTTAATTAAGACTACAGGTTTGGGAAACAGATGTTTAGAAAATACTACTTAGTGGTATATCATTCTACTTATTTTAACAAACTTAACAAACACATAATACTAAGCACTTAATATTCAACAGCATAGTTTAATCCTTATGACAACCCAATGAAATGAGTAGCATTATCTTCATTTCTCAGATGAGAAAAACAAGGCAATGTCAGATTAAGTCACTTGCCTAACGTCATACTGTTCTTAAGATCTGGATAGCTATGAGTTAATCTGACTTGGGGGGAAGAGTAGAGAAATAAAAATATGTAGTCCCTCCTTATCCTTGGGGGATACATTCCAAGAACCCCAGTGGATGCCTGACATCACAGATAGAACCTCACCCTATGTACACTATGTTTTTTCCAATACATACATACCTATGATAAAGCTTAATTTATAAATCAGGCACAGTACTCTTCTGCTTTGGAGTCATTATTATTTCAGAGGTTGATCATAGGTAACTGAAACTGGAAAGCAAAACCATGGATAAGAGGGACCAGTGCATGCTTTCATGCCTGCCTTCTTAAATGCCATGATCACACGTGGCACTCGCTGTGATTTTGTGATGGTAGATGGAGCTGTCACTGTCACAATGCTTACCCTCCTATAAGCCAAACTTGCAAGGTAGTGTGCCTGGAATTTGGTTGAACAAAATGAATCTGAAGCAAAATAAGATGGTGAAAAGAAGACTATTCTCAAAGTCAGGGAATCTTATTACCAATTATGCTACTTACTAACCAGATGCAAGTCATGTGACCTTGGGACTCAGCTTCCTTATCTAGAAAAAGGACATTGGAAGAGTATCTCCAAAGTCACTTCCAGACCTAACATTTATGGTTTTATGTTCTATTCATAGGCTGTTCATTTAAAATACAAGTAAGCAGGGAGATGAATGCTACAACAGCAGAAAAATGTGGCTCTTTCCAAATTCATTAGCATACCAAAGGCTAAAGCAGACCTTGTCCCAGAAAGTTCTATCAGTGCCAACTCTACTTTGCAGCACTCACCTAAATTTTCTACTAGAGATCTCAGAAATGAGACAAATGGAAAATGGTGAAAAACGTACAGAGAGCAACCAAAGTTGACAGCAGGAAGACTGAAGACATGAGGCTGTGAACCTCTAATAGTGAAAAGACACTTTACTAAAGATACCTTAAGACAGCTGGGCGTAGTGTCTCACGCCTGTAATCCCAGCAGTTTGGGAGGCCAAGGCAGGTGGACTGCCTGAGCTCAGGAGTTCAAGACCAGCCTGGGCAACGTGGTGAAACCTCACCTGTACTAAAATATAAAAAGTTAGCTGGGCATGGTGGAGCATGCCTGTAGTCCCAGCTACTCTGGAAGCTGAGGCAATCGCTTGAACCCAGGAGGCGGAGGTTGGGGTGGGGAGAAAACCCCCCCCTTCCCCCCCCCCCGGGCCCCAAACAATTTCCAAAAAAAAAAAAAAAAAAAAAAGATACCAGCCAGGCGTAGTGGCTCACGCCTGTAATCCCAGCACTTTGGGAGGCCGAGGCGGGTGGATCATGAGGTCAAGAGATCGAGGCCATCTGGGCCAACATGGTGAAACCCTGTCTGTACAAAAAATACAGAAATTAGCTGGGCATGGTGGCGCGTGCCTGTAGTCCCAGCTACTTGGGAGGCTGAGGCAGGAGAATTGCTTGAATCCAGGAAGTGGAGGTTGCAGTGAGCCGAGATCACGCCACTGCACTCCAGCTTGCTGACAGAGCGAGACTCCGTCTCAAAAAAAAAAAAAAAAAAAAAAAAAAAAAAAAAAA